>NW_023351687.1:0-241 GCF_001411555.2 Juglans regia
TAATTTTACATATAGTCATAAAATGTGTAAATATCGCGTAATCGCTTTGACAAAAAGTGGAGTCTATTTTAAAAAATTAATTTTTTTCATATAAATTTTATATTTTATTTATTTTTTTTAAAACGATTACGCGACAGTAAATTATATTATAAATATATCTTCTCTATTTTTTTTTTTAAAGGCGAACTTGATTCAGCCCGTCAAAAGTTGAAAGCCCAAACAACTTTAAAAGCATATCTCT
>NW_023351688.1:0-5344 GCF_001411555.2 Juglans regia
GTGGTTTCTTTGGATAGATTTCGGTCTGTGCTTTCTTTGGCTGAAAAGAATAAGTCGAAAGCTCATGATGACCATGATTACCTATAACATACCAGTCTTGGATTTAGGGTTTATAGGTAAATCTTCTAGTTCTATTTTTCCTATTATTATTATTATAATCTTATCAGATTTTATATTTATTTTAATAATTTCTATTATAGTTTTGTTGAAATTACTAGAGTTTTTGTTTTATTATCATTTCTAATAATTATTACTAGATTTTATAAGATTTTAGAGTTTTGGTTGAATTTAAATTTTGTTCTTCCTATCCTCACCCTTAAGCTTCATCCCTATCTTTCGAATTTGTAATCCTAACCTCATACTCATTCTCATCCCTTAATTGGTAAATTCGAGTCCTAATAGGAAACCAACTCACATAAGAAAAATCCTACCATATATCCTCCCCATCGTCTATAAAATCCCACAAAAAAATCTCTTTTTTTAAACACACGAAAATATGAGGAAACTCACTTGTGCATAAGCCTTTTACTCTGTCCAGCAGCCATTGCAGTTTCCATCCTAGCAACCAGCAGCCACTGTTGTAGACCACCCTCTCCTAGGCCATAGAAACTACCGACCAGCGTAGCCCCGTCGAGCCCACTCCCTTCTAATAAGCCCACCACCGTCGACCACCAGTTCTATCTCTTTCTCTCTTTTGTTTCGGCATATCAGGATCATAATCTCTCTCTCTCTCTCTCTCTCTTCTCATGGCGTTGCACCACCTTGCTCAGGAACCCAACCACGTTGCCAGCCCCTTCCGGCCGCCCAGAATCGCCGAATCAGCCTCTCTTTCCTCAATGAGTCCCCTACCATCGCACGGCTTCTCTTCTATTTGGGTTGCCGTGTGTTGCCTGAAGGGTAGCCACCCTTTATTTCTTATTGGACCCGTGGGCCTTAAATCCCATCTGACCGAAAGCCCTAGTTCCTAGTGGACTTCTTCACGCGGGCCTTAGGCTTTCTTGGCTTTTTTTTTTTTATATGAAAGGGGCTAATTTTTTGTAAACTGGTATATGTTTTCAAATGGGCTTGGACTCTTGGGGGATTGATTATTGCAATTGAATTGTGCTTAAGAAAATTTTTAAGGAATTTAAAATGTGTTTTGAAGTGTATTATGGAGCCTATTATTTTAATTACTATTCCTTTATCTATTTAGTCGGATGTTAGTAAAATTATTATGTTATACTTTAAAAAGAAATTAAGGAATAGGTTATGAGTGTTGAATAATATTATCATTGAGTCTACTTTTATTAATCAAATATTTCCACCAATTATTTTGGATTCACATATATATATATATATATATATAGTTAAATTATATTTGAAAGATTAGATATCATATTTCTGCAGTAAAAGTTTTTAAATTATTTTGAATGCTTTATTAAACGAGATTCTACTGTCTACTTTAATAGCTGTTGATATATTTATGCTATTAAAGGTATAATTTTTAATAAAGAAACATGTTAAGAATATTTAAATGATATTATTATTTCTGGTTTAATTATGTTAATTATAAGAAATGAAATCTATTTAAGAATTGAAGTTTTTATGACTTATTTTTTAATAGAATTGATTATATCTCAAGTATTATACTAAGTTATATTTTGAAACTAAGAATATGCTATTAGTATTGTAAATAATTTAAGATATCAGTATTCATTGATTTTTGTGATAAACATAATATTTATTTGATTATGTTATACGATGTGAATTTAATTTAGTAGGATATTAGTACATATTATTCTCAAACAGATCTAGTGATAGTTATTATTGCATATATGTGTTGAGTTATAAAGTGATATTCAAGAAGAAGCGTAGCGAGGTAAGTAATTTGATCACAAATTAGGATCATCACAGTTCAGCTTATATATAAGTATTATTCAAGCTAGTTTATTGACAATCATTATTTATGTACCACTCATGTCATATGCAAATATGTCATCCATCATAACATACGATCATGTCATTCCGCATCATGTTCAAATTCAGAAATTATAATTATGTATGTATTATGTCATGCATCTCATGTGTATAAGACACGCAAGCTATCTTAAGTTCAAGTGCAAAATAAGATCAGATCAGTTAATCAGTTGGTCATTCAGATGCATGGTACCAATGCAGTTCAGTTTCAAGGTAGATGTGCAAGCCACGGTCTCAAGCGTGGTCCACCATAGTATGCCAGAATACTATCAGAGGCTCCCCTTGCAGCCGCGAAACGTGGGGCCAGTGCACAACCTCACACACAGGGTTAAGTGTGTTGGATAGTCAGTTAAATCAGAAAAATTAGACAGATCAGTTAGTTAATTCAGTTAAATCAGTCATGCATAGCATAAGCATCAGTATGAACAGTCATGAATTTAAACTCTCAGCATGAAAATTTTTATGAAAACCTTATGTTTATTATGTTTACGTTGTGATAAATTTCTTGCTGAGTCTTCGACTCATTTTAGTTTGTTTTCAAGTTTTTTTAACCACCCAGATGAGGATGATGAATACGAGCATGCAAGAAAGGAATAAGAGCAGTTAATTTTAGTTTCAGACTTTCTAAAATAAAATTTACTTTTATGACATGAATTTATTCAGTTTATTCATTTAATGTTTTTGGAAGACATTTTATTAGACATTTTTCTAAAATATAAATTTCTATTTTCATTTATAAAATTTGAGATCTCTTGTCAGGTTTATTTTTATGAAAAATACGTAACACTCTTAGCCTACAGGAAGGGGGTGTTACATTAACTCTTGAGGATTGGGTGGTTAAGGAGGTGGCATGAGGTGGTGGCTCAGTCAAGGACAGATGGGTTGTTGAATCTTAACCAAATTAGTTTGCAACCAACTAGCTTCCTAGGTGCAATCGACTTTGTCTATTTGGTTTGGTTTTTGAAACCAATTTTGTCCAAGGCTTGGTCTGGGTTAAAAGGGATCATATGAGGTGTTAAAGGACCATAGTGCCCTTGAGAAAAACGCACAAAAAGATTGGACTAGGGCAAAACAGTTCATGCACACAAAGGGCACACAAAGGGCACACATGTGTGCCGATTGGTGTATTTTGGAGTTTGAATTGTCATTTCTTCTAATGACGTGTAGAGATTTATCTAGGGTCTTAATATCATCTAATAATGATGTAATTGAGTAATAAAACAAGAAATTTCAGATCAAAAGGTTAAAAAGGATTAAGGAATAAAATTAAGTTTCAAAGCATGGTTTAAAGATCACTAATCTTGGGTAAGTTGATTAATGATCTTAACCAATTTTAACAATTAATTTGGATACTTAGGGTATGCCATAGGATTAAGGAAACTCATGGTATGTTGTATTGGGCTTTCAATTTGAAGAGTGAAATAAAACAAAACAAGGCTTTGGGCTTTGTGGTCTTAAAAGGGCCGTGAGTGTGGGTCAATGGTTCATGGGCTTTTGGGCTTGCGCAAGTGGGGGCCTTCTTTCCAGATTTTGAGGGATTAGAAGAGAGCTCAAGATCCACTAAGATGGGGCTTGAAAGGCTTACATTGACATAATTGGACCGTGGGTCAAATCTATGCCAAGCTTGGCCGAAAGGCCTTATGCCTTCCTCATACGTGGGCCAAGGCTATCCTACCAAATCTTGCACTCCTATGAGACTTGTCTTAAGGCTTCTAAGGTTTGGCCCATAAATGTCCTAAGGTTATAAAGGCCTTAATAGAATCACTAATGGCTTACCTATCTAATCATTCATGCTTAATAAATTGGGCCTAATACCTTCACTCTTACTAAGTTAGGCCCAATGGCCTTAAGTCCTTTTTATTGGTCCTATTTTCTAGTGTCCTCCAAGAAAGGCTTAAAACTTAATATCCCAAGTTGGGCCTAAGGCTTTTTAACATCTTAACCTTAACCAATCACATCCTTAGTGCATTAGGGCCCGTAAACTCTTATTGCATCTCTTAAGCCTTTAAACCCAAAAAGTTTGGGCCCTTAATAAACCAATCTTTTGGGCTTTCCTAAGTCCATAAATTTTTTTATCCAATTTACTTAGCCCAACAAGGTGGCAAAATCTCAGATATACCACTTGTTATTTTGACATTTGCCTCTTGGCACCATTCCTCAAAATTAATATAGGGCTAAATATTCTCAAAAATAATATTACTAATCAATCATGCTCCAAAAATTTCTTGTTTCCTCAAAAATCAATATTGCTCTAGAATCTTCTAATAATTCTTCTAAACCCAAAGTATACAGTCTTTTTGTCAACTCAAGTATCGAAAATTGTGCATTCTACTAAAGTCTTGAGCTTTTTTATTACTAGATAGATTATCATCAAAAAAATTATTTCCAAGTGAGCAGGGTGCTGATGTGGCAAGAGGATTTTCTCCCTCGTCTTGGGGCAACTAAGGTTTCTGCATGGCGCCTAGCATCGACCCTCTGCCTCCGTCGGTAGGGATTGGCCGTGACGAGGTGGTTGAGGCTTAGAATTCTGCACCGATTTCGTCTGGCAGTGATGGCAACGTTGGTGAGATCTATGCCACAAATGTTGCCGAAAATGAATATTTATCATCGTGATCTGAAATTTCAAGATGGTGAGATGTTTTTCATTTTTTCGAAGGCTGAAGTACAATTATCTACAGAGCCATTTCGGTTCTCGATAGTTTTGAAATTTTTACGTTGAAGGCCTTTGCTTGACTATGTTCATGGATTTATTAAAAATCGATGGGGTTTGAAGTCAGTTCCGGTGGTCGGGCAATTGAGGAATCCATCAAATGTTCTAGCTCGGATGTTGAATCTATTACATGTATTTCATGTCACGTAATATTCACTGTCACATGTTACGCCATGTTAAGAAATGTTGTCTATTATATAGTATGCTATGTTACGAAATGTTGCATGTTACATGTATGCCATGTTATGAAATGTTGTCTGTTACATTTATGTCTCGAATTATGTCATGTCTATCGTTTTACGTTCATGTCACGTTATGCTACGTTAGGACTTCTGTCTTTTATGTCTTGTTCATGTTATGTCACGTTACGAAATGACATGTATACTAGTTAAGTCATTCATGTCAATCACGACCCTGAGTGCTAGGATAGAGTAATATCCTAGTGAAACTCCTTTGTTCATGCTGTAGTGTCTAAATAGGTGTGAAATTTCCTGGGTTGACGAAGTACAGTCAATAGGTTGCGAATGAGGCCTAATTAGCTGGTCACCGGAGCGCGCCAGGCACTAACACCGATGGTGCCACACATTATGTTACGTGTGTCCACAGCAAATGTGGCACAAACAAATAAGTCATGGGGCCACAACAATTGTGGAGCTTGAAGTATGGGGCCACAACAAC
>NW_023351689.1:0-1218 GCF_001411555.2 Juglans regia
AAAGTGCCAAAAGTGTCACTATTTTAAACTCTCAAAGTAAAACATAAAATTCTCATCTTATGTCCTAAATCTGCCGCGGTGAATGGTTCAAAATCGTCATTTAAAGAAGAGTAATATTAGGTACAAATGTTTTGTAAAAGTATAATTTCATAAAAAAAAAATTAAAATTTTCACACTTTTCTATAATAAAATTTATTTTTTTATAGAAGAAAATCATATAGGGTTTGTTTATATCATTTGTCTGTAAAATAATTACTTCTGAGATCTTTCAATAATCAGGGGATGGGTGGGCACTGCTTTTTTAAAATTAACTTTTTCAGTGATGTATTAAGAGGGGAGCAAGGTATTTTTTTTTTAAATCCCACTTTATATCTCAATTCTTTATATTAATGAAATGGATGCTTTTTCCTATAAAAAACAAAATTTGAAATGGGTGCGAGAGAGAGAGAGAGGAGGGTACGTAGTTTCTTTGTGATTGTGCAGAATCCCAAGACAGATCTGAGTGAAGGAATCAAAGTCAATAGTCAACCTGGGAGAAAGAACCGACTATCCTATATCCATGTGGGAAAATGATAGAATAGGATTAATATATTTTTATTATTTATTTAATATTTTTTTTATTTTACTTAATAATTAAGAAAGTGACTAATAATAAATTTATATATTTTTTAATTTTTTTAATAATTAAAAATGTTAAAAAAATACTTAAAATAAAATGACAAAAAAATAAAAATATTATAAATAATAAATAAGTAATAAATAGATAGTAAGCCGATTATTATCCAGAATTTTGAATTAGATAATTCAACCATCCCTGTCCTGTTGGGTGGGGTTCGGCCAGGACCACTGGCTCTGTCTTCTTACTACATCGTTCAAAAAAATCAGTACACACTTGTTAAATATTTTAACATCAAATTTTAATTTTAAAAAATATTTTATTATTTATACTTTACAATATTGAATATAATATAATAAAATTAAATTAAAAATATGCATCATTCTCTTTTAATAATTTGATAAAAAGATAATTATATTGTAAGTGAGAACTTTTACGTCTTTCCATGCATAAATAAATATGATGACTATAGTAGAAATATAAAAATATATACGTCATATTATACCTTATAAATTTGTTAATTAGTCCAGTATAAAAGTCATCAGCAGGCTCATGGAATTAAAATTCTTTCAAGACTCTCGTATAACAAGCACAAGATCATC
>NW_023351690.1:0-4128 GCF_001411555.2 Juglans regia
TTCTCCGAGCTCGGTTTGGATAGAAAGTTATGTTCACCCATCTCAACTCAGTATAATTTTTATAAATTTTTTTATAAAATATAATAAATAATTTAATTTATTTAAATTTTAAAATAATAATAATATTCTAACAATATTTTATTTAATTTTTAATTTTCATCTTCCTCACTATTCAAACTTAATCGTGTTTCATCTCGTTTCGTCTTATATTATCGTTATAATTTTTTAAAATTTTCATATAATATATAATAAACATGAATTTAACTTTTTTAATTTTTAAAATAATAATAATATTAAAAAATTATATTTTAATTATATTTTATTTAATTTTTAACTTCAATTTCAATTTATATGATCTTAACTGACTCGCCAAACCACCTAAAGAATGACTAATACGGAACAAAAGTGATATATATCATTAAAGTTTAATGTGTGTGAAACGAAAAAATTTTGAGATATGTTTTGGAAAATGCTTGGCTCCATAGAGTAGGTCCCCACTGTTTGTTCTTTTTCTTTTTCTTTTCTTTTACTTATTGATTAAGTAAATATTTTTTAATTGTGGTATAAATTTTTCTTTTTAAATATTTAAGGAGATTTAAAAAAAGCATGAAAAAAAAACATACAATGGCCTTATCGGTAGAAGTAACATTGTAACACAATAAAAGTAAGTTTGGGTTTAGTCTTAACGAGTTCGGATCAAATCAGATTAACCCGTTAATATATAATTGTTTAACGAGTCTGTTCAACTCATTAACGTAAACAAATTGAAATTGGACGAGTCGGATCGTGTCAATCTATTTCGTATCCAGTAACGGCTCAAAATGAGTCGTGTCGTGTCAATCAGTTATTTTAATAGGTCGTGTTAGAGTTTGAGATTTTGACACAAAATCCTAAACAGGTCATGTTTGAGCTTACACATTAAGTATAATGTACATGTCTTGAAAGGACACGAATACGATCCGTTAACACGATTTGACATCCCTACTTATCGGTGTCTTTTCTCGCAGGGTAATTTTATCCTTACATCTTATTTACTATTAGTATAATACTTATCTATGTTTTTTCTTTTTGCTATTTGAATCTAGATTAAAAATTCTAGAACATGAGTTTTTTATATAACTATAAGAAAATAAATTAAATCAACCAATTTAATTAAGTAATTTAACTAAAAATAAATTCAATTTTATAAAAACTGACTCAAAGAGGAAAAAAAAAAAAAAGGTTAATTTTTATAAAACTGATTTTATTTTTAATTAAATTATATGATTACGTTAGTTGATTGAGTTTATTTTTTTTAAGATTATGTTAGAAAATCAGATTCTTAAATTTTTAGCCCAAATTTAAATAGCAAAAAGGAAGAAAAGTAGCTGAATAAAAAAGTGTAAAATATCATTACTCTTTCTCGTGCTACAGCCTCTCCACCCAGCCTCCATATGTTTTCCCCTTTCTTACTTCAATGGTAGCATGCTGTGTACTATTCTGAATTCAGTTAAAGTGGCCTTATAACTTTTGTACAAGCAGGCCCTAGGAAAACAACTTTATAAAATGCAACAGGTTCAGGAGATAGGTCCGGACAATTATTTCATAAATTTGTACTAGTATTAAATAGAAAAATCCAGAGTAGATTATTTATAAAAAAGTAGACTCAATTATTAAATAGACAAATGGTTTTTCTCTTCAGTTAATTTCCGAATATCCATGGTTCATATCTGTCTGTAGATTATCATGAGAATTTCAAATTCTAGAATTTGAGCATATACATGACAATGAGTTCGTCATGCAATGGATCAACGACGGAAAACTACTTCGCCTGGTGAATTTGATGTTTGAATTGGAGCCAGTCATTTTCTTTCTGTTATGCTTATGTCTCTCTCTACTGCAATAGGTAACATTGTCCGGCCTTCTCAATTTCATTGATGGGCTTTGGTCAAGTTGTGGCGAAGAGCGGATCATCATCTTCACCACGAACCACAAAGAAAAGCTCGACCCAGCACTGCTGCGGCCGGGACGGATGGACGTCCACGTTCACATGTCCTACTGCACCCCTTGTGGATTTAGACTTCTTGCTGCTAATTATTTGGGCATCAAGGATCACGAACTGTTTGAGGAGATTTTGGAGTCCATTCAAACCACTCTTGTAACCCCTGCTGAGGTAGCTGAGCAACTCCTTAAGAACAACAAGCCTGACATAGTACTCAAGGAATTAATTGAATTCCTCAAAGTGAAAAGGAAAGAAAACGAAGAAGTTACTGCCAAAAAGAGTGAAACAGAGAGAAGAGAGGAAAATGATGAGAAAATGGAGAGTGATGAAAAGAATGACAATTAGATTATTCCAATGATAAAAACTTGGAATCATCATGTATTCTCAATTAGTAGCATTACATGGATACTTTCTTTCTTTCACAAAATTACATGTGATTTTGGGGTATAATTCATATATATATATATATATATATATATATATATCTTATTATAGTGAACAGAACAGAAAATAAGTATGTCTCGATCGAGCCCATCTAGAACTTCTAAATTTTAGGATAACCAGTTAACTTCTAATTTGTGGACAACAAGATTCTGAGAAACAGAATCTTGAACTCCTGAAACTTTATGAGTTGTTGCTATGAATTATTGTTTCTTGACAAGTTGAAATCAGAATGAAAATGAAGAACTCTGCAACACTTGTCAATAATGTGTCCTGTAATGAATGCCACGGTGACTTCAGAAAGATTTGTTTTGCGGGTATAACTTGGTCTACTAACAGGCTTTTATGTACAGAGGAAGCAGAAGTGCCAAAAGTGTCACTGTTGTTGCTCAACATTGCTGTAGAAGTTAAGTTGAAGAAGAGATGGGCATTGAAAGACTGATTTCCCTTCGACGCTCCCCTTGTAAAACCAAAGACAATAATCTGTTAATGGGAGGTAAGGGATCAAAAAGTAGAATTTGACCTTGAATATGTTTGAGATAGTGATCAAGATCAAACTAACTCCGAGATTACTATTGGCCCCACATATTTATCAGATAAACAAAATGACTTGAATTCAAATGAAGATAACATTGATATGTACTCTGTTGAAGATCATAACAGAACCAACTCATATTCTATCTATATATTTGTACTTATCTATAGTTGTAACACTTATTTGTAATTTCAATTCAAATACTTGTACTCTGTCTATATAAACACTAAATGCAATAAGACTGGTATCATCTTGAACCAGCCTTTTCAATTTACTTTCTAACTTGGTATCAAAGATTATCAAGCTCACGCATTTTTTTTTTTTTGATCCATCATGGCCTCATCACCTGCACCTGTTGTGCCTCCCTTTGTCATTCCAAACATCACCCCTTTGGTATCTGTCAAACTTGATGGAACCAATTACTTAGCTGGACTACTCAATTTATTCTAGTTCTAAGAAGTCATGACCTCTTAAGCATTGTTGATGGCTCTTAGCCTTGTCCTTCTCAATTTCTTCTAGACACAACTAGAAAATCCACTTCTAATATCAACCCAACATACCTAGTTTGGCAGAAGAAGGATCTGTTCATTTTGGCATGGTTGAACGCCACTCTTAGTGAGAAAGTTTTATCCACTGTGTATGGACTCGCTACCTCTAAGCAATTTTGGAATGCACTGGCCAGCAGGTTTGCTCCTCAATCACAATCTCGAATTTGTCATCTCAAACATCAACTTTAGACTCTTCAGCAAGGATCTAAAACATGTTCTGATTATTTGCTTACAACCAAGAGATAGTTTGATCAACTTTTAGTTGTTGCTAAACCTGTTGTTGAAGAAGACTTAATCTCATATGTTGTTGGAGGACTTAATCCAGCGTATAATCCTTTTATCACATCTCTTAGCTTTGCAACTCGTGATAAGCCCATTTCCTTTTATGACTTTCAACCTGAATTGCTCAATTATGAGCAATTCCTTGAGGTCCAAGGCAAATCTCTCTCTTTTGAAGGCATTGAATTGGCCTTCTTCACCCATAAATAGAAACCTCATCATGGAAAGAAACCAAAGTTCTCAAACCAGAAAAACCAACACATCTCTCGACCTCCCACCAATTCCAACTCTACTTCTCATATCTCTAAATCACATTCCTCCAGCACACCTTAATTGATTTCCAC
>NW_023351691.1:0-1136 GCF_001411555.2 Juglans regia
AGTTTGAAAAAGCAGTGGTTCTACCAATCACTACACCTAGAGGGGGGGTGAATAGGTGTATTCCAATTTTGATAGTCTTTTCAAAAATAGAAACAAATAAACAGTTAATCAATGAACAAAAACAATTAACACAATGATTTTGGTCACGAAGTGGAAACTCATTTAAAGAACTTTTTCAAATTCTAAAACCACTCCGGGTGTAAGGCACCACCTAAAATCCACTATAAAAAAAGTTTATTACAACCAATTTAGAGACATTCACAAAACCTTTGTAGTTCCTAAACTTGGCTTGCAACATCACGAGTGACCCACTCGATCTCTACACGCATGTAGTGTCGGAACTCCGACCTTCTATAGCTTTCCAAGAGAACCTCTCGATCTCTGCATCACAGCAGCTCCGGAAACCTTCCGGCCAACAACACGTCCACTTCAGTGGACTTTGAATGAGATTTTATCTTGAGTGTGGTGTGGTGGATATGTGTTTGTCCAAGAGAGATTCACAAGGTCGGAAAAGGTTTCTCTCTTTGGCTTTTGGAACACTTTAGGTTTTGGCTCCGTTTTTCCACACCAAAGGAAAGACCAAAAGGTTTCCTTTTATACCAATAAGGAAAGAGGCGCTCAAAAATAAGGAATTTAGGTTTCCAGAACATTGGCTCGAGCGAAGTGTCAAGCAAACATAGTTTCGCTCGAGCCAAGTGTCGAGCCAAGTCAAGCGACTCTCTGATTTGAAATGTAGCTCAAGCGAAGTGTTGAACCATGCCGAGCGAACTCTCTGACTTGAAGTTCGCTCGAGCCAAGTTTCGAGCCGTGTAGAGCAAACTCACTGACTTGAATGCAGCTTGAGCGAAATGTTGAACCATGTCGAGCGAACTCTCTGACTTGAAGTTCGCTCGAGCCAAGTGTCGAGCCGAGTCAAGCGAACTCTCGGACTTGAATTTAGCTCGAGCTAAGTGTCGAGCTATGTCGAGCGAAATCTCTGACTTGAGATTCGCTCGAGCGAAATGTCGAGCCACTTCGAGCAAACTCTCTGACTTGAGTTGGCCTGTTTTTCACTTTGACACACCACACATGTTACAACACAAGTTTACACAATTTTTCACTAGAATATGCCAATTAACTAATTTTTCCTCAACAAA
>NW_023351692.1:0-265 GCF_001411555.2 Juglans regia
CAGCCCTAGCCTTTCCCTCTCCCCCCTCCCCCCTCTCTCTTCCCAATCCCTCTTCTCCCTCAAGCCTCCGCCGCCCACAACCCATACGCCAACGACCCCACCACGCCGCCGCCGCCGCCACCTCACCTCAACGGCTACCCCCTCCTTCTCCCCCAACCCCACGCCGATCTCTTTCCTTTTCTCCAAATATGGCCTCACCTCTCTCTCTCTCTCTCTCTCTCTCTCTCTCTCTCTCTCTCTCTCTCTCTCTCTCTCTCTCTCTCAG
>NW_023351693.1:0-4413 GCF_001411555.2 Juglans regia
AATCCACCCCAGAAAGACATGGACTTGGTGTTGGACGTTTCATTCTTCGGTGCGTCCCAATGTGATTCCTTGCTCTCTCCTTATGGCCTTTTTGAGAGATTTTCCTCCCCTTCCTCAATGACTGATGACTCTTTGAAAATATTGAAAGGGGGGAAGAGTATGTTCCCGTTGTTCACGACGTCACTTTTGTCTAGTCTAGCTGAAGTTTCTAGTGAGAAAACTCCCGATGTTGGCGACGAAACTCAGACATCCCTTGTTGGCATTCCGCCTATCGTATTCCATGGGGAGGAAGTTTCTATTCCATCCTCGCCAGTTTGTGTATCCTTGCCATATATTTTACTTGGCAATTAAATATATTTTAGCTCCTTATACCAAAGGGTTTCTCTTCCCAACCTTGCTCCTGGCGAGGAAATGAAAGGCAACAACGAGCATGGGGAAAACCAACTTGTGGCTCACCTGTAGATCTCGAATGCAGCCCCTTTGTTGTCTTCTCAAGTTTCCTATTTGGCCCATACTTTTCCTGACGTGGTCGTTGACGAGTCTAATCCTTGCTCCGAGTTGCCCACTCTTGCTCTGTTCGGCCTTCTACATCTACCTTGCTAGCAAGTGATTCCTCGGATCCTTTTGTCATCCAAATCATGTGAGAACTTGAGCATCTCTTTCTCTGGTATGTACCTCATACTTACATTATTTCTTTCTTCGTATCACCAAACAATAGATTGTTTGTCCGTTGCAAGGGTCACACTCATTGGCCTACTAGGTTAAACATCGCCATGCCAGTTTAGAGGATGCAATCCTCTCATTCCTTCGTGGGGGTTGGGGGGTTGGGGGGGGGGGGTGTTCACCAAGCTATGTCGGAGACGATAAAAGTGAAGGAAAATTAGAAGGATGCATACTCCCAACTAAGTTCTCGCTCGCGTGTCCAAAAGGTTGAGATTGTCGTCCTAAGTTGAGACTGACCTTCAGCATGAGGTGGTCGTTTGCCCTTGAGCATAAGTGAGAGTTCATTGATGCCTCCATTCTTTTGGATGGATGTGGGGCGCGATCGTAGAGACTGCCTTAAGCTATGACTTGTTCCCCAATTGTTTGTGTGCTATTCATTTCTAAAATTATGTTTGTTATTACTTTTTTATAGATTTGTATCTTTTGAAACACTCATCATATATGATCTTTGGATCTCTTTGCAATTTTTCTTTTTTGTGTCTTGCTTCCTACGGTTGATCTATAGCTTATGATGTCTTGTTTTGGATTTGCTTTGGGATTGACTTGTGTACATTCCCCTTTGCATTATTGTCATTGAACATGCGCATTGTTGCCTTCTGTCGTTTAGTGCAAGAGTTAGTCTCAATCACATGCGCGTTGCTAACCTTGGGCTTGGAAGCGAACGAAAGGTTTCATCAATTACTTCTTGGGCAAGGCTAACCCTAACCGCATGCACGTTGTTAGCCCTTGGTTGCCCAATGTTAGTATTAGCTCCAATCACATGCACATTGCTAACATTGTACTTGGAAGTGGACAGAAGGCTTCCTCGACCAATGAAACAAATGTGTTTCCATAAAATAAAGCTTTAAAAACTAGAATGAATATGAAAAGAAAGAAATTAAAATAACTAGTACTATAAATTGAATGCAGAGCATAATATATCACCTATACCCGAAACTCTTGATAGTATCTTGAATTGAGCTTTGGGGTGATCCCAATTAACTGGCATTCCCATAATTAGACAACTTCGATCGAACATCAGAGATAATGAGTTCTTCTCAAAATTTAGAAATAGTTCCTTTTTGTACTTGTAGAACTTGTCAGCCAATTTGGATCACAATGAAAATCTATATCCAATAACAAAGTAGAGTTATTCTATTCCCAAGCCTCTAAGTCATATATTACTTAGATGACATAATTTGGTTTGAAAGATAAATTTTAAAATTTAGTTAAATTTTACAAATCAAATATTATCAATTGAATTTCAATTTGTGCCATGTAAGTAGTATGGTGGGTTTAGAATAGCAGTACTCAACAAAGTATAGCTTCAAGTCAAAATTTAAAAAGGACAGAGGGCTACAAGATATTATAGAACGAAAATGATTGCAATCAAGACATTATACTAGAAATTATTCTTTAATATTTATGTTTTGAGGAAGAGATAGATAAGAGTCTGATGTAATATTCAGTGGGTGATCCCTAATTTTCTATAACTATATATTAACTAGCTAGTGATTTAAAGAAAATGACTGGCATAACTCTATCACTATATCAATGTAATCAATATATTGAATGATGTAAATTGTCAAAATAGGAGATACTAAGGCTACGTTTGGGTGTTGTGGTGATCTCAGATGATTTGAGTTGATTTGTGAATAGTATGGGTTTTTAGGTCCCATTTAGATGCGTTTGAATGTATGAAGTAGGTTGATATATGTTTAACTTTTTATGGAAAGTTGAAAAAATAGTGAGTCTCATCAATAATTGGTTTGAAATAGACTGAGATGAACTCAGCACCCCAACATAGCTTTAACATTATTGTGTAGAGCTTAATGTATATAAAAGAAATTATGTCTTCATTGGGCTTATGGAAATTAACTTAATTTGAGTAGTGATGATTGAAGTGAATTACCTGAATAGGAGGATGGGGAGGAATGAGATAAGAGCAAGAGCAGAGTTGGACTTGGAGTTGGAGGAAAAAAATGAAAGGTGGAATGAGATGGGAGAATGAGGAGGAATGAGATAAGAGCAAGAGCATAATCCTATAAGAAAAACGAGTATTTGTGACGGATTATTTGCGACAAGAATGACTATTTGTGATGAAAGCAGACTCATTTTCGTAGGATATAGCTAGTCATTTTTCAAAGTATTTGTGATGATCTCAAATGTGCTTCCAAGTGTAGAAGTGTCAAGTTGTATCAAGGATAAGTCCAAGATCGTATTCCACAGGGACAAATGATTTTCAAAGTATTTGTGAAAGCTTATTCTAAAAATATGGTGATGTAAAAATGCTATGTAAAATTTTTTTTGGATTTTTATGGTTATGAAAACAATTTGGAAAGATAAAAAGTAATTTGTACACAGTAAATGATTTGTTACCAATGGACTGTATGGTGGAGCTTGGAGGATCTCGGGTCTACGACTTTGCTTTAAAATATGAATTAACTCATGCACAATTTGATTTCTAAAACTGGAATGGTTCAAAAGGTGTTAAAATGTAATTTTAGTTTTTATCAAGCCTCAACAGAATTACTAATCAATATATAAAATTGACAGGTTCACAGAATCAATTTGACAAACACCTGGGTTGCAGTTTTAGAACTTCTTTGTTTCCACCACCATTAACAAGCTTTTCTGGGCATTACTCTCCTCTTACTAACCCAATCAAGGTGTTAATAAAATAGAATGTGAGAAATATAAGCTCAAAGTAAATATGCCAATGCCTAAAACAAAATATCCTCACTAAGCATCCACCAAAATTACTATAACACAGCTGATGGAATCCTTGATTAATTCAAGGTTCTGATGTGCCTTGTGTCAACGACAGAGCAAGAACAAGAACAAGAGCAAAAGATTTCATCAAACTTTCCTCTTCAGAATTCAATTTCAGACAAAGTGAGGTATGCCATCGAACCACAAAAAATTCAACAAACAATGGAGAACAATAGAAAGTTTTACCACAACCCAAGCCTTAAGAACTTAGAAGATCATCTTCCTCTAAACTAGCTAAATATTGGAAATCAAAAAAAAAAACCTAAAGAAAATCCCAAATTCGTCTGAACA
This sequence comes from Juglans regia, assembly GCF_001411555.2. Taxonomy (NCBI): domain Eukaryota; kingdom Viridiplantae; phylum Streptophyta; class Magnoliopsida; order Fagales; family Juglandaceae; genus Juglans; species Juglans regia. The sequence continues at coordinate 3,766 of NW_023351693.1, forward strand.
AAAGCATGGAAAAAAATGTCCGCCCAAGAAGAAAAAATCTGAAACTAACTCCTTCCTTTTATACTTGGAATCTTCTCTCTTCTCTCTCCTTGCCACGAATTTCCTTTCTTCCACCGTGCCTAATTGCCGCATCTTCTCCTCTGTTCGTGGTCCCCAAATTCCTAAAATAATTTCACTTGCGTTAGTCTATCGGGTTTGATAGAGATTTAGTTTCTTTTCAGGTTGTCTCCTCATGGGCTTCACATGCATGTGGGCTTTGGTTTGGACATGCTATCCATTGGCTTTACTCACGGACGTGGCCTCTATTTTATTTCTTCACAGGTTTAGCAACTAAGTAGTCTTTGATTACAAGTTCCAATGGCCTTCACACCTACAATGGCCAAGATTCAAACATAAGCTTACTTAAATGTTAGCTAGTCCAAAAACATAAACCCATCTATTAATTAGAGGTAAAATATTATTTCACATGCCAAAACCCAATTAATTCATATTATCTTATTAATACTCTTATTTTAACAAATAAAACTCATTTAACCCAAGATATTAAGAGTATTAATAAAGCATAATTTACCATTTATCAATATAGCTAGTCATAAATAAGCAGTTTTCTTATAGTTTAAGAAAAAGAAAGGAGAGAAGGAGGATAGC
>NW_023351694.1:0-976 GCF_001411555.2 Juglans regia
ATTGATTCAGTTTTCGAGTAGATATATGCATCTCGCATGTTCTATCTTAGGAAAGTAAATGAAGTGTAAAATTTGAAAATATACAACAGTTACAAAATAATAAATGTACAGAAACGTATGAATTGAATTTCCTTTGCTGTCATAGATTGCTGAAATCGTGGATATGCTTGACTGCTTACAGCTGCTAGTTTTGGTCACTATTGTTTTCCTTAATAGAACGTATAGATCATCCTCCTCATTTGTTTGTTCCTATATTTCTTTTTTTGATGTTTCAAAGCACATGCTAGGTTTGTTTGCTTCGTATGGCAATGTACATCCTTGGCCATTTCTTCAAGCATGCCTATCGATATCACTCTTTTGTCAGCTTTTGTCGGCAAAGTCCCTCATCATAATTAATTACTTATTTGCATGTATTAGCAACTTACATGATATATATATATATAGAAAAAGTCAAAAGGTATAAAAGGAGTGTATAGACTATAGGGATCCCACAACATATTCCATTGCCATTACTACAATACAGAAAGTAAAAATTAAATAGGAAGATGTAGCCAATATTAAATCAGCATGCTTTCTTGTTTTTTATATCAAGAAAAATTAAAATTGTCGCAGCTAATGCCAAACATACTATTTACTATATTTGTATTTATTATCGGAATAAGGGTACTAAATTATCAGTTGTCCAAAAAATATTTTTAAAAAAAAATGATAGAAAATAAGTAGTATTTATATGCTAACTGATAAACCTGAAATTAAACATTCATTAGTTTGCAATATTAGTTCAAGAAAAAAAAAATTATTGTTTTGTTATTTGGGAATTAGAGTTACTGTGATATTCTATATGATAAGGATAGGTGGTATATGAGATCCCACATTATTTGAGAATGAGAAGTTTTTACTCTTTATAAGATTTCTATAAGATTTTAATTATATCTATAACTAATATTTTTAAAATATAAATCATGTGATTTGAGCG
>NW_023351695.1:0-231 GCF_001411555.2 Juglans regia
ACCCCGACTTCTGGAAGGGATGCATTTATTAGATAAAAGGTCGACGCGGGCTTTGCCCGTTGCTCTGATGATTCATGATAACTCGACGGATCGCACGGCCATCGTGCCGGCGACGCATCATTCAACTTTCTGCCCTATCAACTTTCGATTGTAGGATAGAGGCCTACAATGGTGGTGACGGGTAACGGAGAATTAGGGTTCGATTCCGGAGAGGGAGCCTGAGAAACGGCT
>NW_023351696.1:0-1410 GCF_001411555.2 Juglans regia
CAAATATGACTTTAGATATGGATATGCATAGACCAATGCCAATGCTCTTAGGCAAGCCGGATGGAGGGAAGCAACGATACTGTTGGACTAATGTCTCTTGGTAACAATCAGAATAAATATACTTGTTTGGATCAGATTTCAGAAAAATGAAAAGTTATAATTTTTCATTCATATCCTTTGACCTTATATAAAATATAAATAGATCCATTGGCCTACGAATTATAGAATGACAGAGTTCAAGAAAGTAATTTCGAAATTCTCTCTCTCCCAAAAGCTTTTTATTTCTTCAAAACTTATCATTAGGATCTGTTCATTCTGCAGAGAATACATTTTTAATTTCTTGGTTGAATAGTAAAATTTAAGAATATTTAAGATCTAATTTCGTGTGTGCATAATACAGTTAGACAAACAAACTTGTTCTGAATTTCATTATATCTTGGAGGCAAATTCGCTTATAATTCATGTGTATATCATTATTAGTGAGGACGAATATTATCTTAAAGAAAACGACATTTGTAACGCACATTGAAACAAACTTTTCTCTCACCGTTTTTGTTTGGCAGCCCCTTTTGAACCAACACTTTGTAGCATACGAGTTATGGAGCCACCAAAGCAATATAGACATATTGTACTCGATGTTTCTTGTTCATTAATGTCAGGAGAGAGGGATCAATGGCCTAACCTCCATTATTTCAACTGCTTAATGGATGAGGCTATGGCGGCGTGGAGGGTAGGCTATAGCCACCTTGGGCTGCCAAGGGTGAATTCCCTCCCACCACCCTTCCCTGCATAGGGTGGGGTTTTTTTTAATTGTTTTTAGATTTTTTTTAAGGGTTCTTTTAAGACTTGGATGATGCTGGTTGGCTAAAATGGGATGGAAACAACTATCTATTATGGTCATACATAAATGCATAATTTTGAGCTTGAAGATAAAAATTACTCCAAATTGCTAAAGCAATGGGAGTCAATGAATGCACCAGTAATACAGCATTGCCGATTATCAAAATGTATATTCATCATTCCCTTGAGAAACGTTTTGTGTTTGCCAAGGAGGGAGGGAGGGCATGGGATTATTTGGCCAAGTTATATGTGTAACACACCTGATTGGTAGTGTTTGAACGACTAGAAAATATAAAAGAAAATGTAAGAAAATAGGTCAAATTCGATATTGACATAGCCTCCAAGAAATATAGAGAAAAGAGAATAAGAAAATACTTTTATTAATGATTCTGGATATTCACAAGTTCCTCATTCTACTACATATATCACTTCTCTCTTGGACCACAAGCCATTTACTCCAACGGAAACATAAAGCCACAATTAAAATATAACTAACAATAAATGGGCCATGGCCCGACTCAACAAGACTAATACAAATAAACTCAACTACTAAACTCTTGTTACTTAACT
>NW_023351697.1:0-417 GCF_001411555.2 Juglans regia
GTCCATGAGTGAACAGTGCATGACACAACGGCGTCGTTTCATTTTATCTTAAGTCCCCCCTCCCCCAGATCTTTTCATACTCTTGTCTCTCTCTCAAACTCACTCTCTCAGTCTCTCTCACGCTCTCTCAGTCTCTCTCTTGATCTCTTCTCTCTCTCTCTCGCACGAGCACCACCCGTCATTTGACGCGCCTAACTCCAAAGGTAAGACTCCTAGTCCTTACTCTGAACATAGTTTTTTTTTTTTTTTGAATTTTGGATTGGAGATTAGAGGAATGATGGGTTGAACGGAGATGGAGGATGATAATGATTGTGAATTTGTATGTTGTGGATTCTGATTTGTGCATGTGTTTGAAATTGATTTCGCCTCTGTGACTAAGTTTGAATATTTTATTTTTTTGTAGTTTGTACTTTGTAA
>NW_023351698.1:0-240 GCF_001411555.2 Juglans regia
GGATTATGATACAAAATTAAATTATCTTATTTTATATTATTATTATAATATTTTTAAATTTATATATAAAATATAATAAATTTTTTAAATTTTAAAATAAAAATCATATTAAAAGATAATATTTTATTTAATTTTTAATAAATTTTATCTAGTTTTAACTGTATAACCAAACGAAAACTTAATTTAGTTTGGATTTTATCAATTTAGTCTTGACTTTTCATTTTCTCAAATATGACTCCA
>NW_023351699.1:0-745 GCF_001411555.2 Juglans regia
TACTATATTAAACGTGTTTAATGAGCTTGCTTGGAGAACAACAATCAAGGAGGATGAATATTTCCTTGTTTATATTTTCATAATGACATGTGTTGAACAATCTAAACTATTTAATGTCACTGTGAAAATATAAACAAGGAATTGCTTATCAAAATTATTCAAATTTTCGGAAACATATCCTTGTTTATATTTTGAATAATGTTTCAAAACATCCTAGTTCAGAGTATACGGACCATAGTGTTGGGAGAGGGATAGAGATTAAGGCCTATTTAGTTACATAGATAATATGATGAAATGATATAAAAATTAAAATTTAAATAAAAAAAATTATTATATATTAGTCATTATTTACTCTCATACCCTACACTTATAATTTTTTCATAGTGTAGGATATTTTTTATAGGATATGAGAGTATTTTTCACAGGATGTGGAGTGTGGAGTGCTGAATAATGATTGATGAGAATAATTTTTATAATTAAAATATAATTTTTATTTAAAAATTTAAAAATTATTTATTATATTTTATTTAAAAATTTTAAAAAATTACAACGATTAAATAAAATGAGATAAAATGAATTGAATGGTTTAAGGCTCTCGTTAGGATGGTGAGATTAGATGAGATGATTTTAAATAAAAGTTGAATAAAATATTATTAGAATATTATTTATTATTATTTTAAAATTTAAAAAAATTAAATTATTTATTATATTTTGTGTAAAGTTTTAAAAAAATTAATAAAATAAC
>NW_023351700.1:0-1074 GCF_001411555.2 Juglans regia
GGCTTAGGCCGAGGGAGCCTCTAATATCAAAGTCAGTAAATGTTCTTGAAGTGCAGTAAATAAGTAAGAAAACTTAAAAGCTGGAAAGAATATCTCTGTACTTGGGATCGGCTATTTATACTAAAAGTTCGGTGAGCAAATCAAGCATGTTGCTATGAGACCTGGAGTTCTCGCACTATTCTTTTTGTCAGAATTTTTAAATGTGGTGGGGCTCCGTGTCGATTTTATAATTGTGATTGTGACTTGATTTATTGGAAGGTGAGACCTAAAAATTGGGGCATGGCAAACATACTGAAAAATGGTATTTAAATTGGTTTATTATATTTTCCTTCCAACATAAAATTAAAAATGAAAATGAAAAATATAGAAAAGAAAAGGAGAAACCCATGTTTTCTTAGCTTAATTTGACCCTCTCTCGACGTTTACCTACTCTAAGAACATTCATGACACAAAATAAACAAGCTCTAATCTAGACCACTTGGAGGAGAGAGTGGCTAGAAAATGTCGTCTTTGACCAATATTCTACCATATCCAAACATATATTTATTTTTATAAAAATTTTATATGCAGTCACTTTTATGTACTCCATTAATATGATTGGCTGCATCACCTTTTTTTAATATAAAATAATTGTTTTGGCCAATCACATCAGCGAAGGAGGAGGATATTGATTGGAAAATTTTGAAACGAGGAAGAAAATTTTTTTCGTCTGATGCGTGATGTGGCTCTCCAGACAGGCCTAGACCAGGTTTGCCATATAAGGCGTGCGGCATAGGATTGGAAAACCAACTGTAGAGAAGAATTTTCCTTCTAATCACTACAAGAAATCAAGTTTTTTCCAGCATTAGAAATTGTCGCAAATATCCCATAAAATCGCCGTAATTACTTATTTTCGTCGATTTTTACATCATTGCATGTTGGATGGGATTAATTCTTCACTTATGTTTTAACCCAATTATAGGTAAAAATCGTCGCAATAAATTGATTTTATCGTTTTTTTGTGGCCGCAAATACCAAAAAACCGTCGGAAATGGGCATTTGGTTTTGGCCCTTTAATCGTTGGGACTCCCATCT
>NW_023351701.1:0-258 GCF_001411555.2 Juglans regia
GAAGTGGAGAAGGGACCTGTACTCGGGAACAAAACGGGGGGGAAAATAAACGCCAAAACGCGTATTGGCGCCCCAGAGATCATTTACAACGATTTTCCTCCGTTACAAAATATTTTTTCTTATTGCGGCAATTTTATCACTGAATAAGATGATAAATCGCCGCAAACTACAAAGTGATTGGACCACCAAGTTTAAATTACTAGTTGATGTGAAAAAGCTGCGACTATTTGATTTTCGCCGTAAATAGTTACTTATTGC
>NW_023351702.1:0-1474 GCF_001411555.2 Juglans regia
CCCCCCCCCCCCCCCCCCCCCCCCCCTTCCCCCCCCCCCCCCCCCCCGCCCCCGCTATGCCCTCTCTATGCGGGGCGGGGCGGAAGCCGGGTGAGGCAGCGGGGGCGGGGCCCCGCTGCCCACCCCTACTGTGAGGTAATCATTTTGAAAAAAATGAATAAAATATGAGAACTAAATAAAAAAAATTAATTTTTAATAGTAGACTCAATTATCTTTCAAAGTGATTATGCAACGTTTTGCACACTTCACAATTATATATAGAATTACTCAATGAGTAATTAGTTGAGTGTTATTTTGCCATTTTCTTCTCCAACTCTGTTGCCTCGTATATAAAGCAGAGTGGAAGGAGAAAATAGCAATGCTACACAACTTGATCCACACACTACATTTTTAAAAATTTTAATATTTTTTTAAAAAAAAATTTTAAGTTTATTATTTTTAAACTAATTCAATTCTTCTATTTAATATTCATATATTAAATTGTTTATAAAAGAAAAAAATTAAAAATTAAAAAAAAATATAATGTGTAGAGATTGTATAAATGTATGAGATTGTATAAATTTTTTTAGAAGAAAATGTGCACCTACGTACGTGATAACATTGGATTTCTCTTAGGAAAAATAAAAAATAAAAAAGGTTCGATACCTAATACGGATTCTGCTTCTCTGCGAGTCCAAGCTTGATGCCACATGCATAATACCTTCACATATTATATGTTTTATGTATTTTTTTTAATTTCTTTTTTATATAAATTTTTTAATAATTTAAAATATTTTTAAAAAATTAAAAAAAAACATAATATTATTAACTAATATTTTTTTAATCACGAAGTAAAATAAAAAATAAGTATTTTTTAATGATTTTTTTTTTATTTTCTAATTAAGGAAGTGTTTGTAATGATGTTCTAAATTTATTTTATTTTTTAATGATGACCTGAAAGTTGAGGTTATAAGTTATCTCTTTATGTTGATCTGAAATACGAGAATCACGTCCATATTTTTACTGACTGATCATGTTACCCAAGTTGTGCATCCAATTGGTTTCCTTATGCTAATAAGCAGTAGATTTTTTGTAAGTTGTACCAAAACTTTTGTAAATAAAAGGCTAAAAGCCTGCTTTAACTGGGACACAGTACATTTGCCATTCCCATCACCATCCAACCGAGGCTTTGCATGCATAAGCTAGCTTGTCTGGCAACATTCTATTTATTATCCAATTGATTTCCTCCATCTGGGAAATCAAACAAAACAAAGAATCTTAAGGCAGGTTTGGAGGATGAGATCAGAATTTTGTATTTTATTTTTAAGTTTAAAATATTATGTTTTAATATTATTATTATTTTAGAATTTAAAAAATGTGTATTGGAATTTGAAAAAATTGAATTGTTTATTATATTTTGTATAGAGATTTGAAAAATGTGTAATGATGAGATGAGATGAGAATTTTATGTTTTGTTTTGGTTACCAAACCTGCC
>NW_023351703.1:0-296 GCF_001411555.2 Juglans regia
CGGGCGTCACATTACGTATCATGCGGCGTGCATGGGGGCACCGGGTAGTGGCGCTAGACATCACTCGGTGGTGGATGCTTGATTTTCGGCATCACCTGCTGCTGCTGATGGTGGCGTCGCTGCCCAACTATGGCTAGGCATGGTTCTCAGTTTGGGCGACAATGCTATGTTTCCATGGTTCCAAAACAGAGCAGCTCCGGCTTTTGCTTTCTATGGACGATGGTGATGGTGATGGTGATGGTGGCGTTTATGTGTTGAACGGCTGGGGAGTATGGGTCAACAGGCGGGTCTGGCAG
>NW_023351704.1:0-298 GCF_001411555.2 Juglans regia
GAGCAAAGCAGAGACAGAGTCAGATACGAAAACCAGTACACCATGCCAAAGGTTTTCAGATGTTATAACAAAATAATACAGAGTACCAAAACAGAATCAGACAGTTACACACGCTGAACACAAAAGCCAGAACATCTTTCTAAATAAATGCACAACTTTTCATATTCTCAATATCGCTCTTTTTCCAAATTTCAAAAACCACATGACAGAGTTTAGCTCATGTCTACACAATGCATGTTAGAATATATTTTTCCATTTTCACACAGATTTCATGATTAATGCAGATAAGTGACCGAGG
>NW_023351705.1:0-433 GCF_001411555.2 Juglans regia
AAGCCCATGCGTTATATTAAAAGAAAATCACCCGTGATCTCATCTTAGTCAGGAAAATTTCCCTCTTCTGAGGCCTAATATCCTCAAAATGAGTTCCACGACTTACTGCCCTTCACGCGACTGCATGGACAGAGTACTCTTTCTTCTTAGGAAAGAGTTCCTCAAGGCTGGAAGGGTGCCTTCCCACCTTCCCAACTTTTACACTCGCCAATGACATCCTGCCACGTAGGAGGTGTAGAAAACTCCATTCTAGCATGCATGATAAAAAAGAAAATTCCATTTCTCTCCCCTCTCCCTCTCGCAGTATCCCCTCTCCTTTCTCCTCTCCCCAGCAGCCATCTCCTCTCCCCTTCTCCATTTCTTTCTCTCCCCATCGTCCTTGCAATAAGACGTGAAACATTTTGATAGAAATTGTTCTGATGCTTCTTGTTAA
>NW_023351706.1:0-237 GCF_001411555.2 Juglans regia
TTTGCAACATGCTTGTGCACGGCGGATGGTGTTATGGCACCCAGTGCTACGCACATTGTTGCTCTCGGGGGTATCCGGATGATGCTGGCCTCGCTTCCATGGGGTTTGACGGGCGACGACCGTTTTTTGGGCCCGCTTTCGTGGGGGTGATTCCTACATTCTCGCTTGCTTTCTAGCAACAAGCTTGTGCTTTAGGGACGGATTTGGTGGCACCTAGTGCCGCGCATGGGCTTGTTG
>NW_023351707.1:0-1817 GCF_001411555.2 Juglans regia
TTTAAAAAAGATACATATAAAAATGCATTAAAAATATAAAAAACTATTTTACATTGTCGGTACTACCTTTTATTGGTACTTTCTCTCGATAGCTCTAGTACCATCCTTTAAAAAATATGACTAGGCTAATAAATGGGTAGAAGGAATCTAAGATAAGTTGAGTGTGTTTCTATTTTAAAAGAAAGAAGTTGTTCGTTTCATCATGTAACGCAGAGGAGAATAGCGTCATTGATATCAACAATTAGCACTGTTTGTTAAGATGCGATTGATTTCTCGTGATGGTGTCAACGTTAAGAAAATAAGAAATAAGAAATAAATAGTTACTTTTAAAATAAGTTATTCTACAAGTCAATTATGTCACCAATTAAACAAGGAACTTGAAATTAGTCTCCTCTCTAGCGACTTCTCTAGAGGTGGCGAAATTAGTCTCTATGGTGAGGCGAGTTTCTGTGGGGAAGGTTTTGTGGGCTCTCTCGATAGAAGAAATCGAGGATCTATGTGGTAACTTGCTATTAACTTAGGAAAAGGAAACAATAGTTGAATGTTCTCTTGGTAGTGAAGAGGAAGTCCTACGAAAGGGTGAAATGATTTTGGTTGGGAAGATTTGTGTTGATCGGGATGTAGGGAAGGAAATTGTTGTAAACACTATGGGGAAAATATGAAGAATTAGCAAAAGGGCCAGTTTTTTTGAAGTTGACAAGAATGTTTTTATCATCACTTTTGCAAATCATGTTGACAGGCAGCGTATACTAGAGGGAGAGGCATGGTTGTTTGACAATTTCTCTTTACACTAATGCCTTATGCGGGTGGTTTACAACCTGGCAAGATGAAGTTTCATGTTGAATCTCCCTGGTTGCAGATTTATAACCTACTGCTGGGCTACAAGACAAATGATTGGGGAGAGCGTATTGGAAAGTTTGTGGGGCAAGTTCTTGATGTTGATGTAGATGAGGATGTTGTCGGATGGAGGAAGTATTTGAAAGTGTGGGTAGAATTGAATCTGCAGAAGCCTATTGCACGAAGTCGAATTATCATGGTGCAAGGAAAAAAAGTATGATCGCTTTTTAAATATGAGAAACTCCCATGATTATGCTTTACCTGTGGATGGATTTTGCATGGTGTTTCTAGGTATTCCATGGTTGCTGGTATTGATCGCTCGATTAAGCCATAGTTTGGTCCTCAGCTTCGGGCTGATGACACCTATAAACGTTGGAATTCTTTCTCAAATTCGGATGTAAGTTATGATGGGAAAATGGGAGGAATGAAGGAGATGGTTAACGAGGTCCCAGTAAGTCATGCTGAAGGTTCAGTGGGCAGCACTGGTATTGGGCGGCGGTGGAAGGTCAATTTTAGAATTTCTGGGAAGGGTCTCTTAATGATAGTTGACGGAACTATCAGCATGCATGGGGGAAATGATGTCACTGAAATAGTAATGGCTTCGATTTTGGAGGAAGTGGACGATTGTTCCCAACATGATAAGTTGAAGGGGATAAGGGGGACGTTGATTTCGGAGGAGGTTACTTCAGAGCAGCAAGCAGGTATTGCTTCGAAACTTGTTGGGTGGGAAAATTTGTTTCAGGATTTGGGCCTAAGTGGACTAGGCCAGAAAGAGATGGATGATAGTGTGGCCTTGGCCTATGAAAAGCCCAATGCTATCAATGCAAATAAGGATGGTCTTTGTTCGCATAATATGTCAAAGGAGATTAATTTAGAATCTGCAGTTGGGGTTTCTTCCACCTCCCAATCTGCGAAACTCTCTTAGAGCAATTCTCAGTGGAAACAGAGGGCTAGGGATCAAGGTGTAGAGTTATCAGAGA
>NW_023351708.1:0-3676 GCF_001411555.2 Juglans regia
TTTTGTCTCCTTACTTGTTCTTAATGTGTGCATAGGGTCTCAACAATTTATTTCAACAAGCAAAAATGAGGGGTTGATTAAAGGGGTGACAACTTCTAGGGGAGGCATAAGGATCAATTATCTTCTTTTTTATGACGATTGTGGGATTTTTCGCAGGTCTAAGGAAGATGAATGGTATAATCTTCTTCATATCTTTGCATATGGATGAAGTTACTTCTAGTCAGGTGTTAAATAGACAAAAGACTTCCATTCTTTTCAGTTCTAACACTAGGGTTGATGTTAAGGAATGGATTCTTCAACATGTTGAATGTGTTATTTGTGACAATTACAACAAATATTAGGTTTACCTACTGTTGTGGGTAAATCTAAATATGACACGTTTAGAGGCCTCAAAGATAAAATATGGAAGATAGTTTCAAGCTGGAAGTCAAAGTTACTATCTACTATAGGCAAGGAAGTCTTGATCAAGAGTGTTCTGCAAGCAATACCAGCATACACGATGAGTGTTTTCAGGCTTCCAAAAGGGTTACTCAAGGAGATTGAACTGTTAATTGCCAATTTTTGGTGGAACCACAGTAAGGATAGCAAACAAATACATTGGAAAAGCTAGACCGGCTTAGGAGCTGGAAAAAGAATGGGAGGTATGGGTTTCCGTGACCTCAATCGTTTCAATAGGGCTTTGCTTGCCAAACAAGTTTGGAGATTTATTCAAGATCCTTCATCCTTGGTTGCTCGTGTCTTTAAACAAAAATACTTTCCAACAAGTCATTTGTTGGAGGCCAAAATTGGCTCTTGTCCTTCACATATTTGGAGAAGTCTGTGTTCAGTTTTGGATCTGGTCAAGATGGGGTATGTATGGAGAGTAGGCAATGGTAAGAGCATAAAGATTTGGAAAGATAAATGGGTTCCTTTTCCCTCTACTTTTCAGATTCAAACACCTATGTCTTTTATGAATGCTGAGGCTACTGTGGATGAGCTAATTGATGAGAATTCTAAGTCCTGGAAAATGGATATTCTGTACTCAATTTTTAGAAGGGAGGAAGCATATTGTATTAGCAAAATTCCTATCAGCTTAAGGGGCATGGAGGACAAAGTAATATGAGGATTAGCTAAAAAATGTATTATTTCAGTTAAATCTGCCTATTTTGCTGATTTTAATAGGAAGAACCAAAGTGTGGGTTAGCCTTCTGTATCTTCACCTGATGTTAAGTTGTGGAGGATTGGAAGCTGGATTACACATGGAAAGTAAAATAATTAATCTGGAAAGCACTTAATAATATTTTACCTACAAAAGGAAAAATGTTTAAAAGAATGATTGTTGAGAGTTATATGGGCCTGATTTGTCATTCATCAGAGGCATCTGTGTTACATGTGATGTGGCTATGTCTTTCTTTTATGGGTATTTGGGGGGAGTTGATTAGTCCTCTACAGAAATGGAAACATGATTATTGTGATTTTCAATCCTTATGGTGTGATCTGTTCTCCCGATTAGATGCAACTACCCTGAATAGAGTGACTGCTTTTTTTTTTTATAGTATTTGGAAGAGAATGAATGATTGTGTGTTTAATAACAAGTTTTGATGCCCTTCTCTTCTGTTTCAACTGGCAACTCAGGATGGTGGAGTTGACTATCCACTATGCTCATAGGATTTGAGTGGTATTATTCAGGAGAGAGCAGTAGTGACAGAAGTCAATCAAGGATGGCTCCCACCATGTGTTGGATTCTTAAAAGCTAACGTTGATGTTGCTTATGTCAAAGAAACAGAGAGGATGGATATTGGGGTCGTGGTAAGGCTGGATTATTGGGGTGAAGTACAAGCAGTCTTAGTTGCTTCTAGAAGTGATATTCAATCTGCTGTGATAGCAGAAAGTTGGGCTTTCCTCATAGCAATAACATTCTGCAATGAACTTGGTTTGGGGTGTGTGCAATTTGAGGGGATGCAAAATTGGTAGTGGATGCTGTTAACACAAACACTTTTGATTATTCTTGGAATGGTCAACTCATCGAGGACATAAAGTGCACTTTGTTGTCTCATCATGTTAGGCCACGACGTTCTGGGAGGGGCCTAAAGCCAAATCCCAAGTATCAAGGATGAGGTTGTTATGTGAAGATCTTGTAGTATGCATGCGGTGTGGACTGGGTCATTACGTGAATATCTCGTATGCATGCTTCGTAGACTGGGTCATAGGCACTTAGAGGATGTTTTCTGCATATTTACTTCGTTAGTTCGTGTACTCTGTTTTTCCCATGTTTATTTCGTGTGCTCTATTTTCATGTTGTTACGTGCATGTCATGTGTTTCGGTTATTCGGTTACTAGCTACTCAGTTGCATGTTGTCATTTATTTCAGCAGTTTGTAAGTGACTTTGCTTACTTAAGTAGCCCATAATTTATCAATGAGGAGGAAAAAAACAAGTTATCTAAATTGTGTTATTTTCTCACCTGAAGAGAAACGAATTATCTTAGCATTTGTATTATCTGTGTTTGAGACCTATAATTGGCCTCAAAGCCAGGTTATTTATGGGAACCAATAAAGAACGTATTGAGCAGTTTGAGGCAGGGCTCGGTGGAGTGCAAGATGGATTACACAAGATGGAGCTCAGCATGGTCGATAGGCTTCTTCATTTGGAAGAAACTCTCAATCGTCTCTCTAATGTATTGCTCGCAAACCAGGAGCCTCCAAACCACGGTAACCAATACTGTGAAGCCTACGATGGGGGACGACATGTTGTCTCCTCCAAAACGGCAAAAATGGAGTTTCCTCGATTGACAGGTGATGATTTGACAGAGTGGTTCAATTGAGTAAACCAATTCTTTGAGTTCTAGGGTACTCCTGAAGCTTAAAAGGTTTCATTGGCCTTCTACCAACTGGAAGGAGAGGCCAATCAGTGGTGGCAATGGATTCGCAGGACATTCCGAGAAGAAGGGCGCATTCTCTCATGGGCAAATTTTGAAGATGAACTTTGGACTCGCTTTAGGCCTTCGAAGTGCGAAGATTTTGATTAAACTCTTTCGAGAATCATGCAGACAGGCTCTCTGCGTGATTACCAACAATAATTTGAATGCTTGGGCAATCGGGTATGAGGATGAACTCAAAAGGCTCTGGTTGGGACATTCATGGGCGGCTTGAAGGTTGAAATTGTCGATGTGATCCAAATATTTAAACCGTAATCCCTCAAGGATGCCATTAACTTGGCATGGATGAGAGAAGATCAACTCACACGGTAGCATGAGTTATTACTACCACCCCCACCTGCACGAGCTCCTCTAGCTGTTCCACGAGCAGCTCGTGTAGCTCCCGCAGCACATGCTAATCCGATCAGGTGATTATCATGGGAGGAAATGAAAAGGAAGAGAGCACAAGGCTTCTATTTCCATTGCAATGATCGTTTTACAGCCAGGCATAGATTCCAAAGACCCCAACTGTTACTTGTGGAGGGACATGCGGGTAACGTGGTATGTGAGGACATCACTGATCAACAGACATTGGAGGTTGACCACGGATGAGGTGCAGTGGAATAAATTTATCAAAAAAAAGTTTAGTGCAATGGAAGCATCTTCCAACCAAAGAGGTGACCTGAGAGCCTACAAAAAAGTTGCTAGATATGATTCCAAATATGGACCTTGAGGACAATGATCCACTTAATGGGGGATGTATTATTAGGCCACGACGTTC
>NW_023351709.1:0-267 GCF_001411555.2 Juglans regia
TAAAAAAATGCGTTTAACTAATAGCCGGAATTGAGCAAAGAGTTTTGCTACATAACTTCCATCACACTCCACACTCCATGTTATTTTAAATTTTTTAAATTTTTAATATTTTTAATAATTTTTTTTTGAGTTTATTCTTTTTAAATTATTTCAAATGTCTTATTCATTATTCATATAATAAATATTTAATAAAAGAAAAAAATAATAAAAATTAAAAATAATGTAGAATGTGGAGTGTTAAGAGGTTGTGAAGATTTTTTATTGAGG
>NW_023351710.1:0-224 GCF_001411555.2 Juglans regia
GATTTTCTTGTTCTTCTGTTAACTTTTCCTGTATTTCGTTAACTCCCCTTAATTCTGTTTGTATAGTAAAATTAAAAGCAGTGTGAAGAGTTACTTGAATTCATGTTGAATATACCACAGATATATTGACCCTTCGACGTCACCGATGATTTGCAACATGTTGGAAGACCAAACGTCTCCTCCACCAACGGTTTTGAAGTGGCCAAGAATCACCAGGTTTACTA
>NW_023351711.1:0-1988 GCF_001411555.2 Juglans regia
TCAAAATAATTAAGAATATGTAGCAAAAAACTCCAAGCTACATTATCATATGCTTTTTCCATATCGATCTTCAGAATAACATTCCCCGCCCCCCCCCCCCCCTCCCCCCCCCCCCCCCCCCCCCCCAAGCATCGTTTATGAAGACTGTGTACTAACTCTTGAGTTAGACTTATATTGTCAAAAATGCTCCTTCCTGGAATGAAAGTTCCTTGTTCCAAAGACACCAACTTGGAAGAATAGGAGAATAACAATAATTTTCGAGCAAATTTTATTAAACACTGAACATAAACTTATGGGACAAAATTTATCAAAACCTATAGGAGCAACCACCTTCGGACTTAGCACCAAAAATGTTGTTGAACAGTTCCTTGGAAAGTCTGCACCCGAAAAACAAATTCCTACACCGCCTCAACAAGATCCTTGCTAATAATATGCCATCAAGCTTGATAAAAACCAGCTCCGAAACCATCCGGACCTGGACTACTATCCACAGGAATGTCTAAAAGAGCCTCTTTTACATTTTGGATTGAAGGGAGCTATCCCAACATATTATTTTCCTCCTCTGTGATAATCGGATAAATTAACTCACCTAAGTTTAGCTCCTCCTCCACCTGTTTATACTCCAGGAATTTTTTAAAATAAGTCATCGCCCCCTCATGAACCTCTTCCACACTCTTAAGCCAGGCACCATCTTGAAGTTTCATTTCACTCACTAACTTCTTTCGCTTATAATTAAGTGATTGAAAAAATTGAGTCGAAGCTTCCCCGTGTGAAAGCCAACTCTGTTTTACTTGTTGACGTAGGCGGATCTCATCTCGATGTACCCATTCATCTAGTTTAGCCTTGGCAGCCAGATAGTCTTGTTCATCCTCCTCATTAAATTCTCCCTGCAACTTTGACTCTAGCATGGCCAACCTCTCCTTCAGATGACCAATCTGATTTTGAATGTTCCCGAACACTTCACGATTCCAAACTCGGAGTATAGGCTTCAACCTTTTTAGTTTTCTTGCTAACCTCGCCATTCCATAATCCACAATATCATCCTCCCACGTCGTAGCAATACAGCTCAAGAATGAATCATGTGTTACCCACATTTGGTGAAATTTAAATGCCAAAAACCCATAAGAGCTACGAACCTCCTCCAACTGAATCAGAATTGGTGCATGATCTGATGTCCTACGAGACAAATACTTCTTGATGGCATTCGGACATAATTCCAGAAACCCAACATTAACCAAAGACCAATCCAACCAAGACCATCTACGAGTCCCTCATGTCCATTACACCAAGAGAACTGATTACCTTCAAATCTCAATTCCATGAATCCTGCAAACTCAATAAATTCATTGAACTCATCCATCACAGCAACCGGTCTAGGATTTCCTCCCCTTCTCTCAGAATCATAACGAATAGCATTAAAGTCACCAACAATTATCCAAGGCAGCTCATCATCTGCACCAGCTACAAGACATTGCTACAGCTCCCTCATCTCAATAGATGAGCATTTTGCATAAACCAGAGAGCAACACATACTCTTATCTCCATCAGACATGATCACAGTAATATGTTGCTTTGATACATCTACCAAAGAAACATGCATCCCCGCCGCCCACATAACCCATAACTTTCCACCAACCTCTTCAATTGAAACACTACAAGCTATATTCAATCTACTTTGCAATCTACTCATTTTAGACGACAATAAAAAAGGCTCCACAACATCAACAATTCCGGGCAAGTACTTTCTAACTAATGAACTCAATCGCTTTTGGGATGTCTTCACACCCCTCAAATTCCAAAATAAAGTGCTCTGCATCACAAATTAATTTTTAAAGGCTTACTAACCACCCGTGTCGATCTCCAAATTTTCAGTTTACCTAAACTCGGACTTATGTTTTCAGAATCAGAGTTAACATATTTATCCTTTTCCCAGATTTTCATGTCCCATATTTATTTCAGAATCGGATTGCACTCACAAATCAATTACT
>NW_023351712.1:0-209 GCF_001411555.2 Juglans regia
CAGTTGGGTAAGTGAAGTAGTATCAGACTGGGGTTAAAAAAATAATTTCAAAATCAAATAGCCATATTTCCCTTCAAGAACTCTCTCTCTCACTCAAATAATAATAATAAAAAAAAAAAATTCTCCACATATGAGTTTCGCCGGAGGAGGAGGCCTCACCTCCTTTCCTCTCTCATTCTCTCATTTCTCCTTACTCATTTCTCCTCCTT
>NW_023351713.1:0-367 GCF_001411555.2 Juglans regia
GAATTTCATTCATGAATCACGTGGGAACTATTCGAGGTAGTTCCTTCCTCCCTTACAACGTACTGCTATCAAGACTTAAGAATTTTCCACCCTCACTCTCAGGTCCGTCCCTTGCCTATATGCCGAATCCCTAACAAACTCACCCAGGTAAGGCTACAGTAACCTACCGGGTATGACAGACCACGCACCGTTTTGGATTGTGAATGCCAAAACGGTGTGTTTAACAACTGAAAGTAAAGCTTACATATAAAATGACATAAAACGACATAAAAAACTGAAAGTAACATTCTGATAATTGAACGCATCGTTTTGGCATATGTCAGCCAAAACGCTGCGTTTGAGTAGGAAGTCGTCCCATTGGATTCCG
>NW_023351714.1:0-317 GCF_001411555.2 Juglans regia
CACTATAATATTTATTACTATTATATATAAATAAAAAATAAAATCACTATAATATTTATCATTATTATATATAAATAAAATCATCATTAAAAAAACTCAATCATTGATAGGATCAACATATTTTTCAATTATCTATCAAAAAGTCAAAAAGTTAACATACTTCATACATCTAAACAATTCAAAATATTCTCAATAGGACCTACAAACTCACTTCAATCTCTACTCATAATTATTCATAAATATTCTCAATACTTATCAAATATTTCCACTATCTAAACGTAGCCTAAGACATATCCAAAGGAAAGAGTTGTTTTTAA
>NW_023351715.1:0-1356 GCF_001411555.2 Juglans regia
TTTAGCATTGTGATTGCGCCACCTCAACATTCTCGCTCGGATATTTTAATTTGTTTTTTTAATAATTAAGGAAGTGATTATTAATTTATTAGTGAAATGATGTATTTTTAAAAAAAAATGTTTAAAGAAATTTAAAAAAATGTTTCAAAAAATAAAAGAAAAAAAAGTAGACTTTCACTAATTGTTAGCTTGAGGTGGCAAAATCATAAGACTGAGTAATAGCACCCTTACTAGACTATCTACTCGCCCATATCTACTAAGGCTGAGTACTTAAGTAGATACTCGAACGAGCAACCCGGATCAAGAATACTATTTTCAACTACCAATCTACAATATGGTATTTTAAGGAGTAAATAGATTTCGTACCATGATTTTATTAGGGGTTAAGGTTTCGTAATATATATTCTAAAATATTAAATTTGATATATCGTATTTTTAAATTATTAAGGCTTCGTTTGTAAATTCAACTCATCTCAATTCATCATTACAATTTTTTCAAATTCTAATATAAAATATAATAAACAATTCAACTTTTTCAAATTTTAAAATAATAATAATAATAATAAACAATAATATTCTAACAATATTTTATCATTTCAATTCAACTCAACTCAACTCAACTCAGTATAACATTCAAACGCATCCTAAAAATTGATATTTTAGGACCCCTCTCAAGTGTCAATCGTTGAAATTATAACCCAATTTATTTTTCATATTTTTAATAGCTAGAATTAAATGAAAATGTAAAGTGCTAGTTTTTAATAGTTTGATGATAAGTTTCTCAATTTTGATAACTTGAGAGGGGAGGCTAAGTACAAAATCCTTGTAGTTTGAAGGTAAAAAGTATACTTTATCTGTATATAAACTATTAAAGTTGCATTTTACCCTCAACATAACAAAAGAAATATACAATCATATTAAGATTTGGCAGTTAAAACAGTTGGGATAAACTGGTCATCAAACGCAAATTTAAAGTGTAATGCGCAGAAGCAAACAAGAAAAATATTGACATTCACACACAAGACACCAAGATTTAAGTGGTTCGATTCAATTTGAGCCTACGTCTACTGGCAAGATTGGTCTCGATGAATTCACTATCAACAAAGGTGGAGTACAAAAAATCAATCACAAAATTCTTAATCTCAGAGCTCCAATATTATTATTAGGTGTGCACTTAATACACAAATTAAGATGGATGATATAGAGCAGCAGAGCGAGAATATTTTTTATACTAGATGTCACATCAACAACAAGGTATGTAGTACGATCATTAATTTGAGGAATTGTATTAATTTGGCTAGCACTACTTTAGTTGAGAAATTGAATTTGCATACCTTGAAACACCCTAGACCATAC
>NW_023351716.1:0-254 GCF_001411555.2 Juglans regia
GCTTCCATGGGGTTTGACGGGCATCTCCATTTTTCATTTTACATTTGGTTGGCCGCATGGTGGCCGGGCCTGTGTGTTTGTTTGCTTCCTCTTTGACGTAGATGTGCACGGCGGATGGTGTTATGGCACCCAGTGCTACGCACATGCTTCCTTGAGGTGGCTTCCGGACCTTGATGGCCTTGTTCCCATGGGGTTGAACCTTGATACGGTTTCCTTCTTGATGCGTTGATCTTCGTGGGGGTTCGATCCTCGTG
>NW_023351717.1:0-5093 GCF_001411555.2 Juglans regia
AAAAAAAAAAAAAAAAAAAAAAGAAATTGTGAGGCCAAAATGGAGAAAGAGAGAAAAATGATAGTGAAAAAAGAAGAGAGTGAGACTAAGATCTCAAGAAAAATAGAGAATGAGTTGAAAAATAATTGTGAAGTTGAGAGTACAAAAAAAGATAAAGAAAAAGAGTGACAGAAAAAAAAAAAAAAGAATGAAAATAAAAAAGAGTGTGAAAGGGAAAAAAAAAAAAGAGTGAATATGAAAAAGAGAATGAAAATAAAAGAGAGAGTGAAGAAAGTGAGAGAAAAATAAAGAGAAAATTGAGTTTTTATGCTAAGTCGAGTCTTAATACTAACGAACTTGACGTATGTTTACCTAGTATTGTTGTCTCTTTGTTGCAGGGATATGAGGTCGTATTTCCTAGCGGTGTGTTTAGTAGATTGCCACTTATTAGGGAGATAGAAAATTACATTGATTTTGTGTCAGGTGCGATAATTCCTAACCGACTTTTCTTTAAAGAACATGAGTCGTTGACGTACTTGAAGGGACAAGGTAAGTTGAATAGAATGCATGCCAAGTGAGTGCAATTTATTGAGACATTTTCTCATGTATTCAAATACACACGACATATGAAAAATTTTGTGGTTGATGTTTTAGCAAGAAGGTATACCCTTATCTTCATTTTAGATGCAAAATTGTTGAGACTTGAATATGATAAGGAATTGCATGCTAATGATGATGATTTTGCTAGTGTGTATGGAACATGTGAGAAAACATCGTTTGGTAAGTTCTATAAACTAGATTGGTACTTGTTTAGAGAAAATAGATTTTGTGTGTCTACTAGTTTTATGCGAATGTTGCTTGTGTGTGATAGACATGGTGATTTGTTGGATAACTTTGGTGTAAGGAAGACTTTCAATGTGTTGCATGAACGTTTGTGGGAGTATCATTTGCCATTCATTGACGTATTGCATGAACGTTTGTGGAAGTATCATTTGTCATTCATTAACGTGTTGCATGAATATTTGTGGAAGTATTACTTGCCATTCATTGAGTTTGCATATAATTGCAGTGGTCATTTTGGTGTAAGAAAAGTTTTATGTGTTTCATGAATGTTTGTGGGAGTATCATTTGCCATTCGTTGAATTGTTATATGGACGTTTGCGGGAGTATTGTTTGCCCTTATTAGAGTGTGCATATCAAACCTTGCATACTACTATTTCTTATTCTCCGTTTAAAATTGTTTATGGTTTTAATCCACTTACTCATTTACTTTTGATGCTTTTGTTTGTTGATGATAGGAGTAGCTTGGATGAACATTTTTAAATTCTTGAGAAAATTAATGAAAATGCATATAAAGTGGATCTTTCAGGCAAGTATCATATTTCTACTATTTGCAATGTTACTAACATTTTTCCCTTTGATCCAGGTAGAGATTCGAGGTCGAATTCTTTTATGGAAAGGGGGAATGAAGGGCACAAGATGGACCTAGTCTTAAAGATTTTGCAAGTTCCAAATGTGTCAATTATAAGGTCAAGAGCCAAGAAGAATAAAGAGGTAATGCAAGGATTGACACAAACCACTTGGGATGAAGCTTGCAAGACTCCAACACTCAAGATGGACTTGAAGGATGAAGATCAGTTTTGATTTATTTGATAAGCTATGGAAGAGGGCAACAATATGACTTAAAAGTTTTAGGCCCTTGAACGCTTTCAATTTATTTAATTAATTTAAATGACTTATTTTATTAGTTTAGAATTATTGGGTTTAATTATGAGAAGAACTTAAGGGGAGCCTAGTCAAGGGCATGTTAGAAAATTTATTATTTTGTTGAACTAGGGTTTCAAGAAGTACTGTAGCGAACTAGGGTTTCAAAAGTACTATAGCCGAGTTACTATAGCGACGTATTGTAGTTGCGATACTATTCACTCATGGGTTTTTTTGAAAGATGGGGCATTATTTTGGCTAGGATTATACTTAGGTTTTGGTTTAAATACTCTTTGTAGTCTCATTTTAATAAGTTTTTGAAATTTGATGAATTTATTCATTGTGAGATGAGTTTTACTCCTCTTGTTCTTAATTGAACTTTTGAACTTATCAAAGGTAAATCACAACCTTTGTGGTATTCCTCCTTGTAATCTGGGTTCTTGAGACATGTTATTCAACGAGTCTAGATTTTAATATAATCTAGGTTATTGAAACGAGTTCTCTTTGGGTCTAGATTCTCTATCCATTGACTTGATTTTGACTTTCTTGGGGGAGTTGTCAAATTGACTGTGGATTCAAGAGATTTCATTCATGCGGGTTCATATCACTTCCTCAAAACTCCATCTAATAGTGATAATAGAATAGCATTGTGTGTCTTCTCTTGATGGTGTAGGACAATCATCGAACACCTTCCCATTCAGTAGATTTGATAAACCTTGTTGTTGCAGCAAAACCTTCATCTTCATGTGCAATAAAATGAAACTGTTCTAACCTTCGAATATCTCCAATTCAAACTTTGTCATATCCATCCCTCAAGAGCTTTCACTGAGCTTGGCACTTTGATACCAATTTATTGGGATAAATTGGTTATCAAACACAAATTTGAAGTGTAACGTGCGGAAGCAATAAAGAAAAATAACGACAATCATACACAAGACACCAAGATTTAAGTGATTCGGCTCAATGTGAGCTAAGTCCACTAGCGGGGTCGGTCTCGATAAATTCACTATCAACAAAGGTGGTGTACAAGAGATCAATAAAAAAAATCATTAATTTCGAGGCCCCAGTACACCCAATGAACTCTCAAGAATCTCACAAAAGGATCACACAATCTTTCTCTGTATTCTCGCTGCTCAAAAGTCCAATACATTAAAGAATAAGATGTATTTATACTGAAATGTTATGGATCCCTAGAATACAGATGTTTGCTGGAGCGGTGTGTTAAGCGAGGCTCGAGCGAACATTAGGGTTTACGCCCGCTCGAGCTAAGGGTCGAGCGAGTAATGAGCGAGCTCTCTACCCGGATTCCGATCGAGCTGGGTGTCGAGCAGGTGTCAAGCAAACTCTCTATGTAAGTCCCGCTTGAGCTGACTGTCAAGCAACTAACGAGCGAACAATCTGTCTGAGCTTTGCTCAAGTAGCAGAATCACTTCTTAGGAATCAAGCCACCTCAACAAAAACTATCACATAAATTGAATCTCACATTATTAGTTGGATATCAATTTCGAGATTGGAAATGTATTTCCTTATCTAATTTTTGGCCAATAACAATAATCCTTAGGCACCTGAATCATCTGATAGAGATGAGCTAAACCCAAAACTAGAGGCACGTTCAAAAACAAGATTTGTGCCAAATTGAAACAATTAGCTTATATTGATTAAGGTAAAGTACTCAATCCATATATATTATGGTGCCACCAATCGACATGTGTTAAAATTAATATCCTACGTGTTCTTTTTATATCTACAAGCAATAATAAAAGAGAAATGATTTATACAAATCCTAAATAGAAAAAATTTATACAAATCCTTGTAAAAAAGTGGATCCCACCTAAAAAGTATAAAAAATATAGAAGTCTCCTTATAACCCGTTTAACTTGTTTCATATAAATGGATTGAGTTGATGTGTATTCATTTTTTAATCTAATTAATATAATTTCATATATAATACAACGATAACAATATAAATCAATAGAGTTGCAATTGGATCCATTATAAATTATTTTATTATCGATACCCAAACCAATAATATATAAAAATATTAATATTCTCATAAAATAAAATTATGTATTAACAGAAAAAATTAATAGCTAAGATATTAAGGAGTCAAATATTAATATTAATATTATATTCTAACAATAAATAAAAAAATGCATATAAAACTTAACATTTATAAAATTTAAATATAGATTTATTTGCGTTTTATAGATTGATTGCAGGTTTCATGGGTTGACTCGCAATTGACCCGTTTATTGCTCATATAGTTTTGACCTAAGTCCATTTATATTAAATTTAAATCCATTTATTTCGTATCGTGTTCACATCAAATTTATGGGTGGTGTCATATATTGGCAAACTTATTGTGGACGTTCCCAAGAGTTGCGATTGTTCAGTAAACCATTAAGATCTACAAGCCCGTACTCTTCATATGTTTTCGAATCTCCCTCACTCTATTTTGATAAGTACCTTTGGAAGATAGTTTGTATTTTTGAACATCATGACAAGATTGGAGGTTTGCAGTTGAGATGAAAGTTGAAAATTAAATACAATATTGTTAGAATATTATTTTTGAATATTATTATTGTTTTGAGAATTTAAAAAGTTGAATTGTTTATTATATTTTGTGTGAAAATTTAAAAATATTGTAATGATTAGATGAGATGAATTAAAATAATTTGAGGGACTTTTGTATTCAAATTGACAATGATTTCATCCTTGGGTTTTTGGGATTAATAAAAAATCCGTACATAAAAAAGTTACAAAGACTAGGAGTAAAACAAACTATTCTTTTGAAAAATATGGAAAAATGATTTTAAAAATATGAGTTAATTATAAATTCAGTACTTAGCTTTCACATTTTTATAAATTTAGATCACATTTTTCAACATTTGCCACACTGATATCTAAGAAGAGAAAATATACTTACAACCGTGAATTGCGTAACCGCCGCGTAATCGCTTTGAAAAAAATGAATAAAACATGGGACCCACATGAAAAAAATTAATTTTTTAATAGTGGACCCCACTCTTTTTCAAAGTGATTACGCGGCGGTTACGCACTTCACGGTTGTGTGTAGAATTACTCATCTAAGAATAACAAACTCTCAATTAGGTACTCTTGCTAATCTCTGATTAGAAAATTTGCAAAAGTGTCTAATTGTGAATTTTTTAGAGTATTGTTACCATCTCAAAGAGAATATATAAAAATAATTTCATAAACTGACGCGGCTTCATATAGTCTATTAGATTTATTTTATAATAAAAAGTAACTTTACAATCTGACAAATCACATCATTCCGTATCAGTTTATGAGATTATTGTGTAATTCATTTATGGCTAGAGTATTTTCTTTTTGTTTTATTCTCAAATATCAATATTTTAAAAGTTGAGAATTATAGTTCCAACCGCTAA
>NW_023351718.1:0-240 GCF_001411555.2 Juglans regia
AGGGAGAGGCTATGTAAATAGCCCCTCTAAATGTAACCTCTGGCTAGCCAGTAAGAATCAGTTATCAATGCTCATGAAGTGGCTTAAACCCCTAATAGGAAGAGGTTCTCACTATGGATGCCTCTTTCTTACAAAATTTTATAAATAGTAGTGAAATAATTTATATATAATAATGAAATAGTTTGAGTTAAAATGTTTTATTGAGTTTTGAAAAATGTGAGAAAAAAAGTTGACTAAAAA
>NW_023351719.1:0-448 GCF_001411555.2 Juglans regia
GCCCATTAAAAAAAAAAAAAAAACCTATCGGCTTGTATTGCAATTAGATTTCTAAGCTTTGACAAGTGGGTTGGGGTTGGGGATGTTAGGCCCAATATCCTGGGTCCTGCACCAATTACCCGTTTGCCAATATACATACATCAAAACATTATGGGTGGCTCTACAGTTATGGCTCTCAGTTCTGCTGGGAGCTACCAATAGTATATAATATTATGTTTTTTTATTTTATTTTTTTATATATATATATTTTTAATATTGTAAAATATTTTTTAAAAAATTATAATATTATTAAAAAATATTTATTTAATCATTAAATAAAAAAATAAAAAAATATATAATAAAACTGAAAACGGAATCAAATCGGAACAGTGAGAGTAGCTTTACTCAAACATTATTGATAGCCTATATATGTCCAACAATTTAGGAATGGGAAAAGCTACAGGCCGGT
>NW_023351720.1:0-220 GCF_001411555.2 Juglans regia
GGCATTTCTCAAAGCATTTCTTTAGACAAAGACTCTGTTTTTTCCTCTTTTCGGATGGTAAATATTTCTCAGAACATGGAGTGTGAATCAAACCCATGTTTGAATTGAAATTGAGATACTGCTGCAAGTTCTTCCCCTCTGAATCAGATAGATTCATATCTGAAAGAGGTTTACAATAAGTTCTTTCAAAATTGACTATTTGTCCCTCTGTTAGAGGTGT
>NW_023351721.1:0-219 GCF_001411555.2 Juglans regia
GAACAGTAACTCAACAAGTCAAACCTCCGGTGGAGCTGATCCCTCAGGCTCATACTCGAGCTATGCGTCAGATTCTACGAAACCATAAGACGGAACCGTAGGATAAAATACCACAATAAGATTATAACATTTCAGCAAGTAATTACCCGAAATAACATCTAAGAGATATATAAAAGTAATACGTGTCCCCATACGGACATAATCCACATAAAACAATAT
>NW_023351722.1:0-206 GCF_001411555.2 Juglans regia
ACCGCGGGGCTCAAATGTAGTAAGAAGCGCATGTAAGAGTCCCAAGACATGGTGACTGAGGTAAGCAGGATACCGTGGGCGAAAAATGCCTGCCTTTGCTCGAGTGACCATCGGGTGAAAGGATGAAGGGATGGACTGAGCACGAGCAGCTGGAGCATCAGACTGCGATAGAACCAGCGTTGGGAAGTCAGGAGCTGTGGAGGCAA
>NW_023351723.1:0-913 GCF_001411555.2 Juglans regia
ACTGGATGGAGCTCATCACACGGCCATTTCAATTTGTAACCGAGAGATTGATGGATTTAGATCATTTTTTTTGCATTCATAAGATTATGGTCAACTTATCAAACAGCCAGGGAGAATGGTGTGGAGCTTTTGAGCAATGATATGATCGAGGATTTTAAGAATATTTGGACCGATCGAAGATGGACGGGACCAAAAGGTTGTGACATTTCCTATTTATCTGAGAATCGGGAGTGTAGGGAAAAAGTAGGTCGAATGACTAGCATCGATCAATAGATTATAGTGATAACTGTCACGTTTATAGGAATGATGAATCCATCTCCCTTGGCAATAACCAATTGTTTCTTGTCACTCTCCCATTTTATGCAACAAAATTCTGCTTTTGAATGCTATAGCAATTCGCAGTGAAGAAGAAATGGGAGGTATGAAAGAGATGTCTTCACTCGGTATGTTGTCTAGTCATACAAGTGTGAGAAAACAGAAGGAAATATAAATTTGGAACTTCTCTTATCCTTTGAAGTTGTGAAACTGCTACCACTAATTGGAGAATAAAATTCAGATATGTACCCTTTTTTCGTAGAAATTTCGAGTTTCTTTGTCTCAATGTTATTTCTATCTTACTACGATTTCTTCAGCCTTTAATTTCCAAAATCTCGACCATAAAACCAACACTATGTATGGTGAAACTGAGACCAACTAAATATGGTGGAGAACTTTCATATCTCCACCGATGGAGAACTTTATAAAATTAGTACTGTTACAGTTATAAAAAAATTACATGAAAGAAATTTATAAATTAATATGATTTTATTATTCATGTAATCCGTTAAATTTATTTTATAATAAAAATAATTTTATAATCTGATAAATTACTTCATATCACAGTTTGTAAGATTATTTTTATATTATATTTTTT
>NW_023351724.1:0-216 GCF_001411555.2 Juglans regia
GTTTTCAAAATTATATTTTTATGTGGATGTATCAAATTATCAAGATCTAGTTTTAAATATAGTTATGGTTTTTTTTTTATTATTTTACAGATAGAAAAGTTGCCCTCTAAAAAATGGGAGTTGCCATGGTGGCCAAAGTCGTGGCCACCACATAGTGTGTGCGTAACACCTTGTCTCCTTAGAGTTGAAAATAGTACTAATTTTAGTAAACAGAGG
>NW_023351725.1:0-1045 GCF_001411555.2 Juglans regia
GGCAGGTTTGGGGTCAAAACCAAAACACAAAATTTTCATCTCATCTCATCTCATCATTATACCTTTTTCAAATCTCCATAAAAAATATAATAAACAATTTAACTTTTTCGAATCTCAATACACATTTTTCAAATTCTAAAACAATAATAATATTAAAACTTAATATTTTAAACTTCAAAACAAAACACAAAATTCTCATCTCACCCCCCAAACCTACCCTTAGTCCAGGGTGGGAGTCGTACCTGATCTGTAAGTCATGATGAGAAGTATGCCAATGACCAACGTAACCTAAGTTGATTGCGATCGAACTCGCGCGTGCGTGAACTCTGGTTTCCCTAATTATGGTGATAGATCTAACAAAGGAATAATCCAAAGTGATGCATCATTTTCCCCATTTTTTCTCTAGAATCATCTCAAGATCATGACGTGGTAATTGTCACGGAATTCCAATGGTCATTGGTAGCTAGGGACTTGCACATCACTGTCTTTACTTTGTCTTTTCATTAAGAGCGGTGCTACTCAGGCCAAATCTGCATTTTTTTTTCTTTTTAATTGTTTTTTAATATTTTAAAAAAATATAAAAAAAAATCAATACGTCACTTCTTTAATTATATATTAAGTAAAGAAAAAAAATTAAAATATATAAAATGTCAAAACGAGGAAACAAATTAAATAGACAAATTAACATTTTTCTTTCATTAATCACTTGGTCGTTCTTTCTATTTATTTTCTCATTCTTCAGCTGGAAAATGTTGGCAGAGTTTCAGAATATTCGTTGCCCTTACTTTTTGGTGCCTGGGATACAGATTCACTACATGCGGCTTTATTTTTCATTTTGTAGAATTCCTACGTGTTTTATTATTATTAGTGGGTGTAAAATAAAATTGCACACCCATCCGGCTGCTAGCCCCCGCCCCCCCCCCCCCCCCCCCCCCCCCCCCCCCCCCCCCCTCTCTCTCTCTCTCTCTCTCTCTCTATATATATATATATAGAGAGAGGGCGATAGCCATGATTAAATATAGCCGTTGGCGTTCCACATAATTTA
>NW_023351726.1:0-6083 GCF_001411555.2 Juglans regia
GATTCGATTCAATCCAGTTTACTTTTTTTTTCACCCCTAGTTAATATCAAGTTTTCATCTTCTAGTTATAATAATAATAATAATAATAATAATAATAATAATAATAATAAAGGAGTTTAATTTTGAAAAGAGTTGATTTAAATATTTGTTGAAAGCATGTTATGCACGAAAGGTTTGGTTAAGACACAAACAAGAGGCTTTCGTGTAACAACCTGATCCCAATATTATTAGGGATTGAATTATCTTATTAGATCATATAATAAATTTTATTTATTATTCATTTGATTAGATTTTTAAAATATTATTAAAAACATTTTATTATTGTTACTATGTTGTAAAATTTTATTATAAGCTGGGTAGTTTTAAACCAGGTTATTATTATTAGTATTATTATTATTATAAGTGTATTTAAAAATGTATTTGAACTTCCCACAGCAGCCCCATGCATGTCTCTCTCATCTTTCACTAGAGATATATATATATATATATATATATATATATATATATATACACACACATATACACACATAGTTGTAGGAATATAAGCTTACACACAGCTGCCACTCACGTCAATCACTACAACAAAATTGATTTTTAGGAATGAAATTAGTTAGGGACGAACTAAATTTCGTCTAAAAAAGTCATTTTTTGGGACAAAATTTAAAATTCGTCCCAAAAAATTGATGACTTTACAAAACCATTCAATCGGATAAATATTCGTTCGAACAATATTTTTTGTGACGAATTAAATCATCTCAACAAGTTTTTTTCGTTCGAAAGGAAAAAAAATGCATTCGAACAAAAAAATCTTGGCGAGAAAGTAATTTATTATGTCGGGGAAAGTTCAAAACCGTTCGAACGATAATTATTTTCGTTCAAACGGAAAATATTTGGTGACAAAACCTGGCGGGAAGGTTTCTAAACCGTTCGAACGGAATATATTTAGTTCGAACATATTCAAGCACCACATTTACACATTCAAACATATAATATTAATCTCGGTACGTAACTCAAAATATAAAAAATATAAATCATATATACAAATTCATTAAGTAATTTTATGTAATTAATTTTAAAATATTTTAATGATTTCTTTAGATTTTTAGTTAAATAAATATCATCAGCCATATACCACATAATATAAATCAATAATTACTCCTGAAAAGACAAAATGTTGACTTTACAACTAAAGTAAATTATCAAAATACCATATATATTGTCCATAACTATAACAAAAAAAAATAAAAATAGAAAATAGAAACTACTATGATGCGAGGTTTTTGCACACATCCTCGACTGCATCTAATTGTCTCTCTACTTGTGTCAGTCGAGTACTGAATGTGATCTGAGTTGCATTATTGGTATTAATCTCTGTACATAACTCATTAATCTCTGTACGTAACTCAGAGACACTTGCAGTAATCTTTGTACGCAACTGAGACATGGCAGTATGTACTGCATCGATCAATGCTGATGTGTGTATGCTAATCTCAGCACGCAGTATGTCGGCCATCTCCTCGCGAGTAGATGTGCGTGATGCCTCGGTCTGTGTAGATGCCTCACCAGCCAATACTCCAGTATCTTCCAACTGTGCATCTCTCTAAATATCAGCCATGTCAGGAATATGTCCAAGAAAACGAAATCTCGAGTGTCCCATGCTCTATTGACAAGGTGGTGCTGTTGATAGGTCCCATCGGCTCCTGTGCACGCTCGGCAACTTTTGGCACGACCCCGGAATGTAGCAAAAATCAAGTGATCAGGATCCCAAACGGCAGTATATCTGTCGTAATGTATCGAGTCTCTAATCGGATCCTCTCAAATATATACCTCACGAGGTCAATCGGAATGCCACGAGCGACTCATATCATAAATCTCGCTCAATCCACGTCAATATCAATCTTGTGCTGCCAAGGATCAATATTGTTGGCAATGATCAAATTCATGATCTTGAATAAATAAGATAAATATGTCTGCCTAATGCTCTTCGTCCCATCATACACTGAAGCATCTGGACCAATAATCAAGTCTCTAACCTCATGATCAGCAAGTGTATCAATCTCATCTGTGTAAATTGGTCCCTCGTCCTGAGACATCTCTGCATCACCTGAAGGATCAAACTCTCTAGGCAGCATGTTCGGAAAGGCATCGACCAGCCTAGGAATATTGAGATATGCAGGGAGTAGGTCCGCTAAAAATATAATAGGAGCTCCTCAGACACAGATCTTGTATGCCCCTCCATCATCTAGGTTGGCACCACAGAGCTCTTTATAGAACTCAGTAACGATATCAATGTAGGAAATGAGCTCCACTCCATCTTCTCGTTTATCTAACATTGATGTCCAACCACAATCATTGAATATTGATGGGAGGGAATGACCCTCTCATATAAGAGTCACAAAATCAGACAGTTTTACCTACCGCTCAAGTAAAACAGTTCGCTCTCGAACCGTTTGGATGGAAGATTTCCCTGATCTACCACGTTTACGGCCCCTAGAAGACACTATTATGAACTTGAAATTTTAAAAATAAAATATATATTCAACAGTAGTGATAAAATCTAATATAAGAAAAGATGTACAAAATTATATACTAATAGCAATTTAATAAATTAATTGATAGAACAATTTCATAAAACGATGAAAATAATTTAATAAGCTAATACAAAGTAAATGGTTCGAACGTAATATAAAGTGATCGAACGACAGTTTTTATGTTCGAATGACAAAAGAAGTGGTCGAACGAAAAATAGCTTGTTTGGCTCAAACCGTTCGAATGTCAAAAAGGTGTTCGAATGGCAGGTTAAACTCGTTTGAACGTGTTCGAACAGAAAACAGATTGAGCTCGCTCATGGTTGAGTCAACTTAGTGGCCATGAAAACACTTAAAAATGCATCGATTTCGTGGGTTTCTTCGACAAAACACATACTACTTTTCATTTCTAAACATCCTACGGTGGATTTGTAGTGTTCTACGGTGACTATTGATGAAAAAATATAATTTTTCTAGAGAAAACGAATAAAACCATAAAAATAAACGGTAAAATAACTTTTAAAGTGCATATATTCACTTAGGAGGAAGAGTGTTTGACGTAGGTGGTGATTACGGCGGTAGACGGCGGCGATTGATGGGCATTCAAATGTTTTCTCTCGTTTTCAAACGGTGGGGATGGTGGCGTTTGAGAAAATTCTACTTGCGATAACTTATATGTGCAGAACCGTTCGAACGTTATATTTAACCATTCAAACGGTTTTAAATTATTGTTTGAACGTTATTATTTACCGTTCAAACGTATTTGTTTCAAGTTTAGTAAAAATTTATATTATAGTTTATTATATTTATAATCCTACACACATCACGTGTACTCCCTTCACACGCACTATGCCACATCACCATGATGGCATACCCACCATATGGTGCATCACTCCATCACATGGAGTACACATTACGTATACTCCCTTCACACACACTACGTCACATTACCATTATGGCATACCCACCGTATGGTGCATCACTCCACCACATAGAGTACACTCTACGTGTACTCCCTTCACACACACTACACCACATCACCATTATGGCATACCTGTCATATGGTGCATCACTCCACCACATAGAGTACACTCTACGTGTACTCCTTTTACACTCACTACGCCACAGAGTACACTCCATGTGTACTCATCCCGTTCCACAATACGCTAGGAGGGTATATTTTACATATACTCTCCTTATCCCACATTATGCCACACATAGAGTACACTCAGCGTGTATTATTCCCATTCCACATGCCACGTCACCAATACAGCACATACTCCACAACCACACGACACTGTACAATCCACAACACTACACAGCACAATTCCCAACCACGCTCCACACTTCACAGCGCACTACATAGATATGCCCAGCACTTCACTACACAGAATGCCCAACCACGCTCCACACTTCACAGCGCACTACATAGATATGCCCAGCATTTCACTACACAGAATGCCCAACACTTCACTACACAACACATCACAACACAGCAAACTCCACAAATACTAACAACACAGTCCACAACCTAATCAACTAATCAACATCTAACATAAGTAACGAGTGATAGAGGGTTATATCATCGACGGGATAACCCATGCGTTGCTCGTTGATCATCACAGCCGATGATGTCGGAAGGGTCGTACGTGGCGGCTAACCCACCTACAATGACTATTTGGGCATTTGGATAGCTAAGTGTGGTCTTGGAAAGGCTCGTGGTGGCCTTGTGATGGTGGCAAGGAGCGTAACAGGGCGGATCTAGTCGTGTACAATGGCGGCCAGCCACGCGCAGTGACTGTCCATCACGTGTAGTGGCTACCCACCACATAAAGTGGTGGTTCGGACCTAGGGTTCGGCTAAGGGAGGCTACTAGTGGAGCTGTGGAGGCTCGGTGGTGGTGGCACGGCGGTCCACGGTGGTGGAGAGAGGAATGACCGTGTGTGAGGGGGGG
This sequence comes from Juglans regia, assembly GCF_001411555.2. Classification (NCBI taxonomy): domain Eukaryota; kingdom Viridiplantae; phylum Streptophyta; class Magnoliopsida; order Fagales; family Juglandaceae; genus Juglans; species Juglans regia. The sequence continues at coordinate 4,483 of NW_023351726.1, forward strand.
GAAGAAGCCCATGAGAGAGTGATAGAGAGTGTGCATGCATGGGTGGTAGATCGGGGCCATGGGTGGTCGGGATGGGTCAGTGGTGGCCTAAGGATGCCGGAGATAGTGGTCACACGCCGTGGTGGCGGCGTAAGGTGGTGGAGGGTGAGAAACCCGTGCGTTAGGGAGGAATAAAGCTCATGCAGTGGAGGGAGGCTATGGGCCTCGGGTCAGGTGGAGGAGGAAGGCGGAGACTAGGAGGAGCTTGTGGTGGTGTCCGGTGGCCAAGGTGGTTGCGCACAGCAACGCTAGGGACGTGCACAGTGAACCCGTGGATGGGTAAGGTTGTGTACGTGTAGCTGGAGAAGATGGCTGCATGGAGGGGGCCAAGCTCGCTGGAGGTTGATGGCCGATGGGAGTAGGAGCTACCGTGGAGGTGGTGTCGCCGGAGGACGGCGCATCAAGCCCGTTCGGGCTGTGCACTGTCGAGAGAGAGAAAGAGAGAGCGTGAGTGAGAGTGAGAGAGAAGGGTCGACATGGGAGAGCTCACCGAAGGGAGGAGGTGCCGATGGAAGGGGCGGTGAGGCTCATCGGTGCACAGCGGCGCCGGACTGGGCAACGGAGGAATTCGGGCATGGGGTGTCGTGTAGTGCAAGCCGAGAGGGAGAGGGAGGAGAGAGAGAAAGAGCTGCGGAAAAGTGAGGGAGAAGGAAGAGGGGTCTGGGTATTTAACCCAGTCCCTTTGTCTGGGGATCTACGCAACAATCTAACGATGGGGAATTAAAACACTGATTTGAAAATGCGTAAATCTTAACTTAATTAAAAGTATTTAGAGGAATTAAGGTAGAATATTATTTAAACTAAACTTTAGTTTATAAAATAATATTCCTTCATCATTAATAAATGATGAAGTCTTATTTAATATATTTAAAAGGATAAAACCATTTAATTAATTAAAGCTTTCAACATAATTTAAATCTCATAATATTTAAAATAATTGAAATCAATCATTTTAATAATAATATTAAAATGATTTCCGAAAATTATAATATATTTTGGAACATTTCAACAATATTATAATTATCATATTTAATATCAAACTTAGTTCAATAATACTGGAAATACTCTTTATAAATATTTCCAGTACATTTAAAATACTGGGCGTGCCTTAGAAGTCACATAATATCTTTAGGAACAAGCCATCGAGTTTCGGCATGCATGACGAGGCTCGCAGTCGTTAGAGAGAAGGGGCAGACGGTTACATAATTTTCGTCCTCGGAACTTGCTTACATCAGAAAGATAGAACGTACATCAGAAAGAAGAAGCGGACTTAAGAAGGAAGGAGCGGAATATTACAATACCAAACATCTTCTGAAAAGAAGTTGTCAATTGCATCGATGCCATTATGAAAGACACTCCGTTTTCTTCTTTGTAAAATATCAGCATTTTCATCACTTTCAAGAAAAGATGCATCCATAATATCTGTTTCATAGATGGAAAATTGTCCAACTTGCATGGCACTACTTGTCAATGTTTTTTGTCGATGATATCGTTCTCTTCTCTTTTGATATAATTGTTCTTTTTGTTCTTTTGGTAAAAGACTATAATTGTTCTTTTTGTTC
>NW_023351728.1:0-4484 GCF_001411555.2 Juglans regia
AAAAATACAACAAAATTTTTAGGCTCATCATAATTTTTATCTAAGAAAAAGAAATAAACCAAAAAATTTTGAATAAAATAATTATGATTTGTTTTCATCATAACTTATAGAAGATCTCTTGACTTATATGCTTTATTTTAAAAAAAGTAAGAATGTCCTCGATGTTTATAAATTTATTACCACAATAAATATTTCATCTTCTTAAGAATAATATAATAATATTTTTAAACTATAAAAACCCTTAAATTTTTATGAAAAAGAAACTTATCATTAATTATTAATTGTTATTTTTAAAAAAGTAGTAAACTTTTCTAAATAAATTGCCGTAATTTTACTTACATGATAGCTAGGTATATTTATTTTCATTTTTAATTCTGACATTTTGTAATGCTTTTTTCGTATTAATAAAAAGGTAGTTACAGTTTAAGAGATTATTACATTAATATCCAACAAAAATAAATACTTAAAGTAACAACAAATCTAAAACATTGAAAACATTCCTCCTTTGTTTTTTTAAAAAAAAATAAATCAAAAAATCCTGAATAAAATAATTGTGTTTTGTTTTTATTTTTTATCATAATTTATAAAAAAAAATTAATTTATATGCTTTATTTAAAAAAAAAAAAAAAGAATGTCCTCGATGTTTATAAATTTACTATCACAATAAATATTTAATTTTTTCAGAAATAATGTAATAATATTTCTGAACTATAAGACCTTTAACTTTTTACGAAAAAAAATTTACCTAAATAATCAGATAATATAATTTGGACCAAGAAATTTTAAAATTCAAACCAAAACACTTTGGAAACCTATTGAAAAATCAAATATTTTGGATAAGAATTTCCAATAAATTTTAAAATTTAAACCAAAACACTTTGAAAACCTATTGAAAAATCAAATATTTTGGATAAGAATTTTGCAAATCGAGCGTCCACATTGTTTTAGAGACTATATTTTATCCTTGTATGCCGATAATATAGCCGAACGGAAAATATCTGTACAGAAAAATCATAACATATTTTATATGTTATTAAGGAATTGAAATTACAACGTACCGTCTTTGATTTTGAAACTCAACACTATTTTTAAAGTCCTCAACGGTTTGATAATCAAACGAAAACGTGTTTAGGAAAATATAAACGAAATTAATCTTATTTTCAGAGTCATGAAGTTTATTCATCCATATTTAGTTTTTGCCAGAAACAAAACAGCAAATAGTCATGCATATTAAAGGAGAAGAAAATATACACATTAAAAAAAAGTAGAGTGTATATTAAACTTTCAATATGATATTAATTTCAAATAAAAAATTGCATATCAATACTAAACCAAAAAAAAAATAAATCAAATATTTACAGACCTGAAAATTTCCTAAAAAATAAATAAATATTGCAAAACATGAAAAGAACTTCACAAAATGATTCCTAAGAATGAATGAATAAATACGGGGATGACAAAAAGAAGTTAATAAATAAAAAGATCAAACAAAACAATAATAATAAAAATAAAACCTTAAAACTAAATAGCACAAAATTCTGATTCTTTCATATTTACATAACAGAACAAAATTTTAATACTTTCATGTTCACGTATTTTTTGCCCAAGCCGAATGGTATTATAGTTGTTTTGCTATGTATTTTCCTATATTTCGAAAATGCTATGTTGTTATTAAACTTGGTTTAATCATAAATGACAATTAAAGTGATTTTAAATTATATATGTTAGCATCATGTGCCTTGTATTGAGATTTGGTTGGTAATCTATTTTTAGGATGCTAGAGGTTTGGTTTAAAGGTTTTGCTTGGGTTCTATAATTTTATATCTTGCTTTTGAAAGGTATTAAGTGAGTAAATCATAAGCTTAAGTGTTTAAAGGTTTTAAAGTTTCTTAATGAGTAATTTTACCATACTTTATACTACTTTAATTTTTAATGGGAGGTTTTATCTAAACTAATTAATATATTACTTATGTGAATAAGTTATAGCTTAGTTAGTTTAGATTAAGAGATTATTTGTGCACGATATATTATGATATGCAAAACTGTCCAAGTACCCCTAAGTCCATGTCTCGCCATATCTTGATGTAAAAATAGTTCATTTATGTTGTCCTTCGTTTGGTTAAATTCTACCTAACCCAAAAGTCCAAAATATTGATAAGCTATCATTTTTATAATGAGGGACTACAAGTTGATTTAAAGGGCATGTTTCCTAAGCTTGTTTAACCTATTTGAGATGCTTAAATCTATTTTAAAGCCTATTGTTGAGAATTTTCAGATTTTATCTCCTAATATCCATAACCCAAAGTGAGCTTGAACCAAAGAAACCTTCCTTGAAACTTATGAATTCTTAACTAATTTTCATGTAAGCTTTTAAAATAGATTTTCTATGGACAACTAGCATGTCTTAATATTTAAGTTATTTCTTTTGTAAGCCGAGGTGATGAGTAGTCATTTGGGTTAATGTTAAGCATAGAAGGAACGTTAGATTGTAATATCGTGGCTTTCTCTTATAAAGGTAGGGCTAAAGAATATTGTAGGAGTATTAACACGCTTATGTTATTGATTGGAATATGAATATTGATGATGTAAGTATCGAGGAGCATAGAGGTAAGTAGCTATGACTATACTTCTTACACCAATTTCTCTTTATGAAAGAATGTTTATCTCTCTTATTGCAAATGTTCTTCTAAAGAAAAAAGTAAATGAATATAGTATGTACAAGCCCTTTCTTGATAGCCTCTGTTAAACACCCTATCGATTATAATTGTGTGTATGTGTATAAGGTAATGCATGCACGTAGGTTCTAAGTCATGAGATTTTCATACATGCTCTCTTAATAAACTTATTGATTATTCCTATATGTAGTATAACATGAAAATGTATTTTTTCATAAAAATGCATGTGCATCGGAGTAATAAAGATGATGAAAATATTTTAATTGCAAAGGGAAGGAAAGGAATGTCTCATGCCTTATGCTTTAAGCGATGCTTTAAATGACGTGAAAAAAGTGTTTTAAAATGTCCATATGAACTGATATTTTAAATGATGCGAAGAAAACGTTTTAAGACGTCTCTATGAACTGATGTTAAATTTTCCATATGAACTGATGCTTTATGGATGCCATGAAAAAAATGATGTTCAAGCTCATGCTTTAAAATGATGTTTTTGTTCATGAATGCACTGTTAAATGAAAAGATGATGTTTAAGTTCATGCTTTTAAACAACGTTTTCTATGAATAAATTGTTAAATGAAAATGACTGAAATGAATGAAAGAAATGATTGAATGAATGAATGTCTTATTGTATGAAAATACATAAAAGTCATATGAATGAAAATGGTACCAAAGGAATGGGCAGATTGCAATACCAGGAAAGTAGTACTGGTAGTGCACCCAGTACTGCCCCTGATTGAAAGGGATTCCCAACCTGTGGCCATGAGCGGAATCCAGGTCCAAAGGAAGACTACTAGCCCCAACACACGGGACGTAATAATGTGTACCGACCAAAGAAAGTAAAACATGAAAGTATGGTTATTTCTTAAAATGTTTATACACGAAAGCATAGTTATTTCTTAAATGTTTAAGCATGAAAATACGGCATATCCCTTAAAATTGTTATGCATGAAAGCATTGTAAAAAATTAGCTAAATGTTCATGTATGCATGTTTCAAAAGAAAAGAATATATATCTAATATGTTCACTGCATGATGTACAACTTACTAAGTATTCAACTCACTTTTGTTTTAAATGTTTTAAATGTCCAGGTAATGATGAAAAGTCTGGGAGCAATGCATTAGTGCAGAGGGAGAGGCAGAAGCTTAGGATCTTTCCTAACTAGAACAGTTATGTTTATGGATGATGGGTTATGTTTTTATGAACGTATGGACTCTGAGAGTCTTTTATGGATAAATGTTCGAATAGAATGTTTATTAGGTGTTCTCTTTATTAAATTAGAAATTTAGAATACACGTGTGTCACATCCATACCGATCGCATGTTATTAGAAAAAAAAAATGAAAGAAAAGAACAAGTATGTAAGTGCGATCCCGCCCTTGTCGGGACGGGGTTGTGATAGATATAGTAATATAGTATTAGTATAACTATTAATATGCACTATATAGTATTAGTATACCTATTAATATAATAGATTATAGTTATATAAGATTTTAAAATTTTATATTATATTAATTAGTAATTTATCATATAATATAAAACTATTTTATATATAATTATATATTATATATAAAAATTATATACAATATAAAAAATTATAATATATATGAACCAGTCCGGTTCTGTTCGATCTGGTTTTAAAAAAAGAAAAATTAGAATTGGACCCATTTTGACTGATTTTAAGAAAAATAAAATTGATACCAGATCTAACCGAACTCCGTATCGGACCCAACCTATTGGTTCGGTCCAGTCCAGTTCACCGGTTTTTTCGTACACCCCTAGATACTGTAGGTTTAATAGCATATTTTGCATG
>NW_023351729.1:0-529 GCF_001411555.2 Juglans regia
ACTGTTTCAAACTTGGAATAAAATGATGACCAGGTAGGTTTGGGAGTGAGATGAGAATTTTGTGTTTTGTTTTAAAATTTAAAATATTAAGTTTTAATATTATTATTGTTTTGGAATTTGAAAAATGTGTATTGAGATTTAAAAAAGTTGAATTATTTATTATATTTTGTATGAGAATTTGAAAAATGTGTAATGATGATATGATAATTTTGTATTTTGTTTGAGGTCCCAAACCTGCCCTAGTGAACTCCTCCCTCGCATCCTTTGTTTACAAGCAACATTAATTTTGATTAAATGAAATACTATAGTTTTAGATACAATTATCATCTTTTACATGAAGTTAAAAAATAAAAAATAATTTGTATAAACCTCAGATAAATTTTATATAAGTTTTTATAAAAAAATAGACTCTATTTTAGAAAGTGTAAAATAAATATTTTTATTAGTAGAATTTATTGTTTTATAAAAAATTTATATGAAGTTTATCTATTTTAAATTTGTATTTATTATTATAAAAAAAAAAAAAAAA
>NW_023351730.1:0-278 GCF_001411555.2 Juglans regia
GCTACTGTTCACGTGAACAGTAGCCGTTCTGCAGCAGCATGCCGCTGCACCTCCGTGGTGTGCGCAGCACCTATCTGGTGCGCGCTGCATTGCAGGGGTGTGCGCTGCATTGCAGGGGTGTGCGCTGCATCGCGTTGGTGCGCGCAGCACCTCGCTGGTGCGCTCTACACTGTGCTGGTGCTCGCAGCACCGCGCTGGTGCGCGTTGCACCGCAATGGTGCTCGCAGCGCAGCACCACTACGTTGGTGCTCGTAGCACCAGGTGGTGCTGCGCAATTT
>NW_023351731.1:0-563 GCF_001411555.2 Juglans regia
GCATCACCTAGGGTTTCTTGCATCTCTAAGTTTGTCAATTGCTTGGAGTGATGTTCTATTGTTTCTCTTCTACTTCATTGTCACTTCTTGTGTGCTTGAATTCAATTGCTTGATTTTCACATTTGAGCGGTTGAACTTGGTGGTGGGTGAAGTGAGGGATATGATGGGCTATCAAAAAGCGGTAATTAGAAATCTACAGGGCATGAGAGATAGGAGGCGACGTGAGTCTAGTGTTAAAAATGGGTATGAGAATGAAGAGTATAGTGATTCTCTTGTTGCCAGGCTTGCACTCAATACACAAATTAAGATGGATGATACAGAGCAGTAGAGCGAGAATATTTTTCATACTAGATGACACATCAACAACATGGTATGTAGTATGATCATTGATTTGAGGAGTTGTATTAATTTGGCTAGAACTACTTTAGTGGAGAAATTGAACTTACCTATCTTGAAACACCCTAGACCATACAAGTTGCAATGGTTGAGTGATTGTGGGGAGGTTAGAGTAAATAAGCAAGTGCTAGTTTTTTTTTTCAATTGGGAAATACCTGGATATGGTA
>NW_023351732.1:0-1597 GCF_001411555.2 Juglans regia
TCCTTTCTATATATATATTTAAACAAAACATCCACTAACCCAGCACCCCCTCCCCCTACCTGATTCCCTCTCTCAGCTCACCTAGCCCCGCCATGCGCCACTGGCCACCACCATCGGCTCCCCCTCACGCCGGCCACCTTCAAGCCTCCACAGCAGCACCCATACGCAGCCCCCTCTCTCAACCCGAAATGGGTTCTCCTACATGGTTTCTCCCTCTCGCCGCTACTACCGCTGCTGTCGTCAACCTCCAATCCCACCGTCGAGCACCACAGAGTCCTTGACCTCCCCCCAGCCACCGTCGAGCTTCCATAGCACGGCAGCCCTCTCCCTCTCTTTCCCGAAATGGGTTTCACCCATACATGGGTTCTCCACCTTAGCCCGTCATACGCCATTACCCACGGCTTCCAACTGCCACCTCGAGCCTCCCCTGGCCACCATCAACCTACCCTAGCCACCCATAGCCCCGATCTCCCCCACCGGCACCCTCGCTCTCCCATGGGTTTCTCCACCCATTTGACCTAGATCTGCCGCCCTCAAACCACCGTGTCGCCTCCCCCTTACCACCACCAGCTCCACTACACCTCCCTCAGCCCTCCATGCTCAGCCATCCCTCCCGTTTGGCCTATATGCGGGACGCGGGGGTGCGGGTGGGGGAGAGGATGTGCACCAGGGGGGGGGGGGGGGGGGGGCGATATCATTAAGGTGAATCTTGGTAAGTTTGCGGTGGGCGTGGTGCCCAACATTAATAGCTTAGCAAGCCTTCTGGATTGTAAGGTGTCTTTTGTTGCCTATGAAATATTTGGGCCTTCCATTGGGTGCAAAATTTAAGGCTATAGTTTGGGATGGGATAGTGGAGAAGGTAGAGAAGAGGTTGGAGGGTTGGAAAAAGGGTGTATTGATCGAAAGGGAGTCGTCTCACTTTAATAAAAAGTACCCTAACTAATCTCCCCACCTATTTTTTATCTTTGTTTCCTATGCCTGTAGGGGTGGTGAACAGAGTGGAGAAACTCTTCAGGGCATTCTTATGGGGGGGCATGGGGGAGGAAAAGAAATACCATCTTATTAATTGGCCTACCGTATGTTCCCCAGTCTCAAATGGGGGCTTGGGAGTACGCAATTTGAGAACATTCAATACAGCTTTATTAGAGAAATGGTTATGGAGATACCATTTGGAGGGGGAGTCGTCGTGGAAGGGGATTATTGATGCTAGACATGGAAGTGCTTGGGGGGGTTGGTGCTCCAATGGAGTGAAGGGGGCTTATGGTGTGGGATTACGGAAATTTATAAGGAATGGATGGTCATGCTTTGAAAAACATATACGTTTTGTGGCCAAAGAGGGTACTAGAATCAGGTTTTGGCAGGATGTGTGGTGAGGAGATCGCGCTCTAGATAGGGTTTTCCCAGCCCTCTATCGTATTGCTACTAATAGGGATGCTTCAGTGGCGGATGTGCAGGTATCTTCTCACGGCTCTTACCAATGGCATATCCTTTTTAATAGAGACTTTCATGATTGGGAATTGTCCACTATGTCAGATTTTTTCAGATTAATATACTCCATGGGACATCTCACGGCACAGCAAGATAGAATGCAATGAAA
>NW_023351733.1:0-206 GCF_001411555.2 Juglans regia
AGGCGCAAATGTATTATATAAAAATTATTCTATAAATTGAAATAGTTTTATGTAATTCATCAGATTATAAAATTATATTTATTATAAAATAAATTTAACGGATCATATAAAACTACGTCAATTTATAATATTTTTTTTGTGTAATATATTTATAACTATAGTAATACTCTCAAAGTAATTGTATTCTTTCACTTTTTTTTTTTAAT
>NW_023351734.1:0-572 GCF_001411555.2 Juglans regia
GTTGCGTTTGGATGTTGAAGTGAGTTGAGTTGAGATAATAAAATATTATTATAATATTATTTATTATTATTATTATTATTTTAAGATTTGAAAAAGTTGAATTGTTTATTATATTTTGTGTTGAGATTTGAAAAAGTTGTAATGATGAGTTGAGAGGAGTTGTGATTCCAAACGAAGCCTTAGAGTACCACCAAAGTTTCCTTCTAATTTGGTGATGCACTATTCATCTTCAAAAGAATTATTTTATTCTAAAAATATATACCTACTACAAATTGAGACATTGTTCATTTTCTTTCTGCTCAGCTGGGCCTTTCACATTGGGATGCTGGATAAAATATTGGGTTATTAAATTATTAAATTATTAATTAATATATAGTTAGTATAGTTGTAAAATATGAAAAAAATTAAAAATATTATTATTTTGACTAATCTAATATAGAGTTATATCTTGAATGATTTTAGTTTTATACAAAACGTGTATTTTTAGTTAAATTTTGAAGATAATTTTAATGAAACTAATGCCAATACAAGTGCACATTCCTCCATAAAAACAGAGAAGACTTCTTCCCTTG
>NW_023351735.1:0-326 GCF_001411555.2 Juglans regia
CATCTAAATACCCAACTCTCAGACTGCGTTTGGATGTTAAATTGAGTTGAGATGATAAAATATTGTTATAATATTATTATTATTTTGAAATTTGAAAAAATTAAATTGTTTATTATATTTTGTGTTAGAATTTGAAAAAGTTGTAATAATGAATTGAGATGAGTTTGGTAACCAAACGTACCCTCAAATTACTAATCTCATCTCAACTCAAAACTTTCTTACACGTAGGATCCATAACATTTTTCAACTTAAAACATCTTTATATGTGAGACCCACAATATTTTTCAATTTCTCGTAAAAAGTACTAAATTTATCTTAACATCTAA
>NW_023351736.1:0-259 GCF_001411555.2 Juglans regia
ATATATATACACATTTAATCTATCCACCTACACCCGTGCCCGGGCAGGGCAAGTGCTAGCACTGTTCATCTAGGCCAGATTTTTTTCTGATCTAGTCCGGAACCCGGTTATCCAGCCTGAAACAAACCCTAGCCGGTACCAGTCCTCCAAAACCCGGGTACACCAGGGCCGGGTACCGAGTTTAAAACCCAAAAACATCCGGGTACATCTGGGCCAAGTACCTGATTTTTTTAAAAACCAACCCCATTATCAAAACGAT
>NW_023351737.1:0-212 GCF_001411555.2 Juglans regia
TTACAATTAAAAAAAAAAACACATTATGCATGTATAAATTAGTATATTTTCACAACAAAATCTCTTGAAATTCTTGCTAGTTTATCTTGGTGCATGACTTAGACGTCGATACAAAACTCATGATCTATCCCCCAATTTGGGGATGTCGATATATATATACTGCATGCATCTAGCTACTAGTTAAATAAGATTAATTAAACTACCTACGTACG
>NW_023351738.1:0-256 GCF_001411555.2 Juglans regia
TCACTCCAAAAAAATACATAATAAACTTAGTACTAAAAATTCTAAATATTCATATTAACTTATAGTGAAAATCGTTTAACGAAATTCAACCCCGAAGTGCCCCTAAAAATAATTTCATAATTTTCAACAGACGTTTCGTTCGGAATTATGAAAATAAGTTATTGCGCCATAAAATCCTAAATAATCCTCTGAGTCTAATGGCGTAGACCATAACGCATTCTGACACTTCTAACTACCTCAAATAATTAAACTCATA
>NW_023351739.1:0-258 GCF_001411555.2 Juglans regia
CATCGCTAGAGTACAGTTTTTTTTTAATATCATTTTTGTTCTAAGATTTGAAAAAGTTGAATTATTTTTTATGTTTTATTTAAAAGTTTGAGAAAGTTTAATGATTAATTATTTAATGATTAGATGAAAAAATTGAATATTTAAAATTGAAAAGCATTTATGTTTATGTTATTTAGATATTATTGAGAATAGATAAAATGATATGAGATGAGACATTGAAAGACTCTTGCTATCCAAACCTAAATATGTTTATAAATG
>NW_023351740.1:0-382 GCF_001411555.2 Juglans regia
TCTCCTTCTGTGCTAGCTTCTGTGATCCTTGGTAAATTCCACAGCACTCTTGAAACTAATCCTGTGATCATTATGATCAACTCAACAAATTAAAGTGTCCAATTGTCCATCCCAACTTCATTAGGAACAACCATCCATGATCGATCACTATCGATGGAGTTGCTAGCTAGACATGCATGATATGATCCATAATTAAAGAGCTAGCAATTTTTTTTTTTTTTCTTTTTAGCACAGTTTCGGGGGGGTTTCTTTTATCTGGTTTCTGCCTGATGGAATCCACTCGACATGGCAGTTGTGGCCATTTCTTAAAAGATGCCTTTGGTGTGGAGTGCAAACTTGCATGTGAAATTGTTCACAGTTCAATCAGTTTTACTCCATAAAA
>NW_023351741.1:0-311 GCF_001411555.2 Juglans regia
ATAGGAGAAAAGGTCATTCCTGACTCATAGAGGTGTCTAGATCATGATAAAGCGGTCTGAAGCCTATATGGTGGTTTGGGGCGTCGGTATAGCACCTGTACATACATTTATAACATTAAATAATAAAAAATACAAGAAAGAAAATAGACAATGAGATGTACAGATTTACGTGATAGTCAGTGATACGACTTAAGGCCTATGTCTATGTAGTTTAGATAGCAAATCTATTATAAGAATAATATTTTACAAGTCTCTCTTAATCTCTTGTATTTTACTATATAAATGGGAGTTGATGACCCTTTTTTGGGCCG
>NW_023351742.1:0-207 GCF_001411555.2 Juglans regia
TTTCTTGTTTTGGTCGAAATGAGGGACAACCATCATGTCATACATGGAGGGGAAGTTGCAGATCATCTGATTCTGGTCGTCGAACGTCCAGAATGGTAGTGAGCTTTTGGTATTTTTTTCAACTGTTTAGTAGTTTTGCCTGATAACGTACGGAATACATAGATACAAAGAAAGGTTCCCCCCCCCCCCCCCCCCCCCCCCCCCCCC
>NW_023351743.1:0-515 GCF_001411555.2 Juglans regia
GACCACATACCCAATATGTGGGATGTCCGGAAAGAACCATGGAGGCAAGTGCAAACTTACCTTAGGACTCTGGTTCAGATGTGGCCAACCTGTGACCACTTGATCAAAAATTGTTCCAAAAGAGGCTGGAGAAATGGAACTGTTCCCATTGGAGATTCCAAACCAAGCCATGACCTCCAGTACTAGCTTAAGTGTATCCAGGTACTTCTAGAGACGCAGATGCTGACGCCCCAGGAACTAAAGGAGTCGGCACCGTCACTGGTTTTTTTTCTAAGACCTCGGTATTGTTAAGCTTATTTAAGGTTGATTAGATTGCAATTGATGGTACTATTGGATTATTGATACTTTGGGTAAGTTAAATCATTAAGGTTTATAACTTGTACACAGTTTGATTCAAGCGAGGCCCTATTTTTAGTGATTGTGGTATTGCACGAGAGTTCAGTTCGTACTTTGAATTGTTACCAGGTGGTAAGAGTATCATTTCTCGTTAGGAGTATTTCTATTCATACCAGTGC
>NW_023351744.1:0-333 GCF_001411555.2 Juglans regia
TCACTCCAGTATTGCTCTCGGCAATTTTGTTTAAATAAATTCCTTGATTTCCATTCATGATAACTGGGCCTTTTAATAGGCTGTTTACAGATCAGAAAAATAAGGAAAACAGGTGCAAATATTGAGGACTACCACTACGCATGGACTGTGCGTGACCCAACTAATGCGCACGGACTGGTGCGTGACCTGTTCAAATAAGACCCACGATTTAACAGCCCATAGACTAAGTCAGCTGGGCGTACAAAAACCGAAATTACCCTCAATTAATAAAGCAAATTGCATAATAAACTAACAAAAGCAAATATCGAATTTCGGGCGTGTAACACTAACTGC
>NW_023351745.1:0-1505 GCF_001411555.2 Juglans regia
AAGTAATGCTAAAGAATAAATATTGATAGAAGTCATTATTAGAAGTATCTATTTTATATACGTGATGTGGTATCATCTAAATCATACATCTTTTTAAGTGAGTATTAAAAATAATTAGATAGAAATTATCATGCAGTAAATATAAAATGTACACTATTATAGTGATTTCTCTCTAATATTACTATTTAAAAAAAAAAAAAGATGAATCACGAGAGAAGAGGAAAGAATTCGGAATTAATAGAAAATCAAAAAAGGCTGCTCTGCATTGCAGTCGTCTGCACCGATAAATTAACAGTACCTGGACAAATTGTTGCCCATTTTCATGGTAAATATATTTAAGCTCGTCCCCATCCATGTCGTCCCGTCCACAAGCTTCTACGCCCAACGCATAGAGCACAACATCTCTGTTCACAAGGAGAGGGATTATTCAAGAGCATTGTTATTCATAAGCCCATACACCACACACTAAAATTTTTTTATTTTTTTAAAATTTTTTTAAAGTTTTTTTTGGTTTTATTATTCTTAAAATAATTGAATTATTCTACTCATAATCCATATACCACACATTTAGTAAGAGAATAAAATTAAAGAAATCATAAAAAGGTTGGTGTGTGGTGTATGAGGCTTAGGAATAGAATTTTTCATTATTCAATTGTTACGTTGAAGCAACCCCATCTCTGTCTCTCTCTCAAGCTCAAATGAGATTTTTTTTGTTTTTGTTTTCTCTTCTCTATTTAAAATCTTGGATAAATTATTTACATATTTTTAGAGAAATATTTTTTATGTGTTTGGTTCGCAACCCACTTCAAAGAAAACGTTTGTGTTGAGGATTGTGATTATGGAGGATTGTCTATTTCTACTCTGCACTTTCTTTTTTTTTTCCCCTTTGAGCAATTTCGCGTTAAAATGAAAATAGAGAAAAACAAAAATGGGTATTAACGAATCCAGAATAAGAGTTTTTAAATATAACAAAATTAATTGTTTATTTATAAAATCATTATTCATTTGCATCTTTTATGCAGTTATTGAAAACTTGAAAGCAACGTTCAGAGTTTTCGAATCGATAAATACTGGACATAGTTTAATAACAAGAAATAAATAAATAAATAATGATAGAATTTGTAAAAGAACCTTGACTGCTTTCTTTTCAGATTCTCAGATATTTCTTTTGATTCTTTGAAAAGTTTTGAAAGGTTGATTTTTTATAGTGCTTGGAGAAGATGAAAGACCTTCTATGCTTGATGAGTATTTTTGTTTGAAAGTTAGAAATGAGAAAGTTGAAGACGAGGAGAAGAAGATGAAGGAAAGTTAACCGTTTTGAAAAAAATAAAACGTTACCGTTTTATTTTGTGCTACATGGGACACAATTACCCAACGGTTTCTTCAGCCAGTTACATCCAGCATTTTTCATGCTAAATACTAATGCGTAATTGTGCAATCGTTTTAAAAATGAATAAAATTTATTTTTAAAAATTTATTTATTTTTAATGTAAATTTTATATATA
>NW_023351746.1:0-236 GCF_001411555.2 Juglans regia
GTTCTAACTTCATTTTTTGTCTTAGCATCATTTCTTTGTACTCCCATCATTGTTTCGTCCTTGTTTCGTCCTACCTTCATTTTTCTGTTCTACCTTTTTTTCCTAGGCTCTTTTGCCTTCTGAACATCATTTTCTATCCTCTTATCATTTTTCTGTGCAAGTATTGTTTGCTCGCCTCTATGTTCGAGCACTTGCCTCCTGTGGTGTTTTGAAAGTATCACTTTCTTTTTCTTTTC
>NW_023351747.1:0-521 GCF_001411555.2 Juglans regia
CTGGCTTGATTTTCATTATTGTTGATATTTTATACAAACAAACATTCAGAAGAAGCACTATGTCTAAATAGAGACTCGACATCACCCTTCATAGAGAGAAAAGACTCAACTTCTATAGACAAATATTCGAGAGACGGTTTTTTTAAAACTAAACAATAAGGAAATCAGTAAGATGAATGAAAAAAAAAAAAGACGGATTACAATTTGAACTAATTTTGGAAGACTTTAGAATTTGTGACAGCACGTGAATGTAACATACTTGTCTCTTTTCAGTTATAAAAGTTAGATCTAAAAGATTTAATAGTGGTGATTCCTTTGATATGGCGCGTATGGCGAGAAAAGTTGTCGAAAGAGATGGCATGTGAGGACTACGCGGAGTTGTGAGCTTCATGTGAGGACCACGCTCGGTGATTTTTGTAAAATTGTCACTATTTTTCGAACGATTTGCGGCCTGTGAGTTTTCTTGTGCTGTACGTGTTTTTTTAGAGTTGTTGAAAAGTTATAAATGTGTCTGTTTAGAT
>NW_023351748.1:0-1521 GCF_001411555.2 Juglans regia
GGAAGGGGAGAGAGGAGGAGAGGAAGAGTGGAGGAAGGAAGAGAGGTGGAGGAGAGAGGAGGAAAGGGAGAGAGGAGGAAGAGTGGAAGAGAGGGAGAGATGAGGGAAGAGTGGAAGAGAAGAGGAAGAAAGGAGGAGAGGAGGAAGATTGGAGGACAGAGGAATAGAGAAGAGGAGAAGATGAAAGGAAGATTGGAGGAAGAGTGGAGGAGAGAAGGAAGAGAGAAGAAGATGAAGAAAGGAGGAGAGGAAGAGTGGAGAAGAGGAGGAGGAGGAGGGATGAAAGGAAGAGAGGAGTGAAGCAAAGGAGGGAGGATAGGAGAAGAGGAGGAAGAGAGAAGGAGAAGAGTGGAGGGAGGAAGAGAGGTGGAGGAAAGGAAGATGAACAGTGAAGCAAAGGAGGGAGGATAGGAGAAGAGGAGGAAGAGAGAAGGAGAAGAGTGGAGGGAGGAAGAGAGGTGGAGGAGGGAAGGAGGAGTGGAAGAAATGAGAAGAGTGGAAGAGATGAGAAGAGGAGGGGAGGAGGAGGGAAAAATATGTGGGAAATTTTCTCTTATGATATTACTTTTAGCAGTAATTGGCTGGTAAAAAAAGTCTCTCATAATATGCATTGCAAAAATAATACCTCAAAGAACACAAAATAGATCAGTAAAAAGATGAATAAGTTTACCGCTCTATAAAATACATAAACATAGCAAGTATCTTCTGTCATCAATCTTTACAAAGTTTGTTGCTATCGTGCAAAAAGCACATCGACCTGTATGGAAAACCTGCATTATTAGATAATTCTAGGGAACTACAAATTTTGCAAGTAATAGAAAAGTAAGATTAATCTACAAAGAAATATAACAAACCTAGAGTTAATGAAGGAAAAGTTTGAAGTTCCACATTATCAAGACAAAATAATGTGAAATAAAATAGAAAGTTCCTGAAAACAATCCAATAAGAGAGACATAATGCTTCTAACGTAATATACCTGCTGATTCTTTGGGCAGAATACCACGTCATGAGATGATGAGAGACGATGATGAGCGGAGGAAGAGGATGAAGAGTGGAGGAGTGGAGATGAGGAGGAGAGAAAAAACTTGGAAAAAAAATATAAGAAACTTTCTGCTATGATATCATTACTTTTAGCTGTGTAGTTGACTGTTAAAAAAAATTTTCTCATAATATGCATTGCAAAAATAATGCCTCAAAGAACACAAAATAGAATAATAAAAAAACATGAATACGTTTACCATATCTTCTGTCATCAATCCTTTACAAAGTTCATTGCTACACTACTAAAAGCATATAAACCGGCATGGAAAACCTGCATTATTAGACAATCCTAGAGAACTACAAATTTTATAAATAATGAAAAATTATGATTAATCCAAAAAGAAATATAATAAACATAGAGTTAATGAAGGAAAATGTTTGAAGTTCCACATTATCATGACTATATAATGTAAAATAAAATACAAAGTTCCTGAAAACAATCCAATAATAGACAAAATACTTCTAACATAAAATACATGT
>NW_023351749.1:0-231 GCF_001411555.2 Juglans regia
GAGAGAGAGGGACCGGGTGACTTGAGTGACTGAGTCTTGCGCGAGAGAGAGGGACTGCGTGCAGCGTTAGAAACTTAGACCTAATTCTAAAATAAATGAATCAACGGCGCCGTTTTTGCTGTGATGATAAATGATTTTTTTTTTTTTTTTATAATGAATAGTTACTATAGTAATATACTAATATACATTATATACTAATTAATATGAATCTATTTTATATTATATATATAT
>NW_023351750.1:0-504 GCF_001411555.2 Juglans regia
TGACTTTTTGCTAATATCTTTATAAAGTTTCTATATGTATATGTTAATGACGTGTTCTGCACCCCATTGGCCACCTCGTCCAACTTAGGGCAATGAAACTTGGTGGCCCGGAGTGCCAGAAAAGACTTCTGATGCCTAAATTAGTTATCTTTTCAGAGAGTATTTGTAATAAAACATGATCCTAGTTTGTACCTAAGTTACTCCCTTTTTTTGAATGGGATCATGTTTTCATTGTGCTTGGGATGTCCCCTAGTTCTGGGCGACACTTATCGCATTTAATGCTACAACCCCTGTCAGGGATGAGACCTCGATTCATTATGGGTCTTTGTGCTTGGGGCGGCATGTCGGTTTATTTCATGCGGCAGCCCCTATTAGAGAAGAGGTCTCAACCCATATCAGGTCACTTAGTGCGGTGTGGTTGGAAGCGTGCTCGTGTGAATGTTGTCTCATCTTTCTTGTGCCAGTCTGGACCTTTTTCTCACCTTTCGCTAGACCCTTAACATC
>NW_023351751.1:0-300 GCF_001411555.2 Juglans regia
CTTTTTTTTGTGTGATATGAAACATGGACATGTTCAATTGTAGAGAGATCTCTTGCTTTGTTAATTTAAATCTACCTGCCACCTAAGGTGAACATTGCAAAGTTTGAAATGGTCCCAATCATGGCCGATTCAATGTGTAATATCTGAAGTTTGACAAGTTTTCACTACAAGAAAAAATGGCTTTTGTGGCCATTTAATTGAGGCAAAAAGACTATTTGTGACCAAAACAGACTCATTTTAGCTGTAAATAGTTATTTCGCTAGAATTAACTAGTCATAATTAAGCAGTTTTCTTATAGTG
>NW_023351752.1:0-258 GCF_001411555.2 Juglans regia
TTTTTTTTTTTTAATTACAGAAAATAGGGGCTTACCGTGGGGTGCTTCTTAGGCTATGCATGATGGTGCTGGTGGTGGCTTCAAGACTTCACGGTGGTGTGGTTTGGTAAAGTGGAGGCGCTGGGCAGCTTGGCTACATTGCTCCACACCAGTCTAGCATATAATTTTCTTTTTATGCAAAGTCTAGCATATAAACCTCACTTACTTGAACTTCTTAACTTATTAGAATTTCTCCACAGCAGTACTAAACAAAAAATC
>NW_023351753.1:0-5363 GCF_001411555.2 Juglans regia
TAGAGATTTTAGACCTTTAGTCTACTTAAAAAAATAGATATTTGAAAACTCAAATGGACTTTTCACACATATAAATCCAAAATGTTTTTGAAAACAGCTTGGCACTAGACCCAAGTGTTACACCACAACTGTTGGTCGTGTGGTGCACCAACGTGTGTTTAGGCTCACAGCATTGCTATGAGCTCCGTGGAGTTGATGGCGGTTACCACTTGACTGCCAGGCTTTTGAGGGATGATTCTCATGGCAGACACACCCCTACTTCTCGGGAAATCCATGCTCGGGACAGACCTTCACTTTGCTCGGGAGCTATCTACTCGGGAGTGACTTGCTCGGGAGCCACCATCGCAACCCCTCGGCTTGAGACTCTTTTGCTCGGGAGTCACCATCGCAACCCTCAGCTTGGGACTCATCTGCTCGGGAACAACTACACTTGGGAGCCACCATCAGAAAATACTCCGCTCGGGAATCACCTGCTCGGGAGCCACCTGCTTGGGAGTCACCATCGTAGCCCCTGGGCTAGAGACTCTTCTGCTCCGGAGTCACCATTGCAGTCCCTCAACTCAGGACTCTACTGCTTAGGAACCACCTAATGGGGAGCCACCTGCTCAGGAGTCACCATCGAAGCCCCTCAACTCGGGACTCATCCGCTCGGGAACAACTACACTCAGGAGCCACCTTCTCCAATTCACCCCCACCTTGCTCGGATTTCACCTGTTTGGAAGCCTCCTCCCTAGCTTGGGAACCTGTTGCACGATTGACACCAACTTGGTGTCTCCAGCCCACTAGCTCGGCACCTCTCCTACACAGGACTTGCTAAGCAGGAAAAACATAGCTCGCAGACAACTTTTTAGTTAAAGCAAAAAGATAGACCATATCAACTAAAAACTTCCTGGTATTGTCTCTCAAAATTTGTGTGAATTTATTTCTACTAATGAAATTACTTCTTATAGTGCAGAAATACCGGTCATGTGGCCCCTCACTCTAGCGAAGCAATTTGGCATAGACAAGACCCCCCATCGAACAAAGTCGAGTCTCTACACTCATAAGAAGACGTGTCCCTTGACTCGCTGCTGGGTAAGGCCAAGTCCCAGGACTTGCTGTCGACCCTCCGTCCAACAAAGCCGAGTCTCTACACTCTTAAGAAGATGGGTTCCTTGACTCGCTGCTGGGTAAGACTAACTCCCAAGACTTGCTGCTGACCCCCCGTCCAACAAAACCGAGTTTCTACACTCACAAGAAAACATATCCCTTGACTCGCTATGGGGTAAGGCCAAGTCCCAAGACTCCGCCAACCCCCTGTCCAACATAGCAGAGTATCTACACTCGCAAGAAGATGGGTCTCTTGACTCGCTGCAGGGTAAGGCCGAGTCCCAGGACTTGCTGCCGACCACCCATTCAAAAAAATCGAGTCTCTACACTCACAAGAAGACGGGTCCCTTGACTTGATACAGGGTAAGGCCAAGTCCCATGACTTACCACCGACCCCCCGTCCAACAAAGGCGAGTCTCTACACTTGCAAGAAGACGGGTTCCTTGACTCGCTGCGGGGTAAGGCCAAGTCCAAGGACTTGCTGCCAACCCCCCGTCCAACAAAGCCGAGTCTCTATACTCAAGAAGATGGGTCCCTTGATACGTTGTGGGGTAAGGCCAAGTCCAGGACTTGCCACAGATCCCCCGTCCAACAAAGCTGAGTTTCTACACTCGCAAGAAGACGGGTCCCTTGACTCGCTGCGAGGTAAAGCCAAGTCCCAAGAGTTGCAGCCGACCCCCTGTCCAACAAAGCCAAGCCTCTACACTTGTAAGAAGATGGGTCCCTTGACTCACTGTAGGGTAAGGCCAAGTCCCAGGACTTGCCGCCGACCCCCTGTCCAACAAAGCCAAGTCTCTACACTTGCAAGAAGATGGGTCCCTTGACTTGCTGCAGGGTAAGGCCAAGTCCCAGGACTTGATGCCGACCCCCCGTCCAACAAAGTTGAGTCTCTACACTCGCATAAAGACGTGTTCCTTGACACGCTGCAGGGTAAGGCCAAGTCCCAGGACTTGCTGCCAACCCCCCGTCCAACAAAGTCGAGTCTATACACTCGCAAGAAGACGGGTCTCTTGACTCGCTGCGGGGTAAGGCCAAGTCCTAGGACTTGCTGCTAACCCCCCGTCCAACAAAGCTGAGTCCTTACACTCGCAAGAAGACAGGTCCCTTAACTCTTTGTGGGGTAATCTCCCGTCCAACAAAGCCTAGTGTCATGCTCGAGCCATAACCACTGCCAGTGGGTTACCTTCGGGAACGAGCCTACGGAGTTAACAAGCCTCCTAGCTCCACAATTGCCATGCACAGGTTACCTTCTGGAACGAGCCTACGGAGTTAACAGGTCTCCTAGCTCCACAACCGCCATGCGCAGGTTACCTTGGGGAACGAGCAGATGGGCTCGGCAACTGCTTAAGGTGGACCCAAGGGGTCGACGGTCCCTCTAACCACCTTGTGTGGGTTACTTCACACAAACTCCAACATTAACGACAAAGCAAAGGCATCAAACGGATATACACTTTACAAATAACAACAAACATCCGAGCTATACGCGGTCGAGTGAGCCTCCAGCCTCATCCGAGCTTCACGCTCGTACCATATGCGGTCAAGCCAGCCTCTTGCCTCATCCGAGCTTTGCACTCACACCATACGATGTCGAGTCGATCTCCTACCTTAGCCGAGCTCTACGCTCACACTCTACACGATCAAGTCCATCTCTTGTCTTAGACGAGCCACGCGCTTATAATATATGTGGTCGACTCCATCTCTTGCCTTAGTGGAGCTCTGTGCTCGCACTCTATGCGGTCGAGTCCATCTCCTGCCTTAGACGAGCCATGCGCTGGCACTCTATGCAGTCGAACCCATCTCCCACCTCAGCTGAGCTTCGTGCTCACACTCTACGCGGTCGAGCCCATCTCTCGCCTTAGACAAGCCATACGCTCGCACTCTACGCGGTCGAGTCCATCTTCCACCTGAGCTGAGTTTTGCGCTCTCACTCTACGCAGTCGAGCCCATCTCCCACCTCAGCCGAGCCTCGCGCTCGCACTCTACGCGATTGAGCCCATCTCTCACCTTAGCCAAGCCACAAGCTGCCTACCCGCACTCTACGTAATCGAGCCCATATCTCAAATCTGAGTTCAGAAATATTTATTGTCGACTCCATCTCTCGCCTTAGTGGAGCTCCGTGCTCACACTCTATGCGGTCGAGTCCATCTCCCGTCTTAGACGAGCCATGCGCTGGCACTCTACGCAGTAGAGCCCATCTCCCACCTCAGCTGAGCCTCGCGCTCGCACTCTACGCGGTCGAGCCCATCTCTCGCCTTAGACAAGCCATACGCTCGCACTCTACGCGGTCGAGTCCATCTTCCACCTGAGCTGAGTTTCGCGCTCTCACTCTACGCAGTCGAGCCCATCTCCCACCTCAGCCGAGCCTCGCGCTCGCACTCTACTCGATTGAGCCCATCTCTCACCTTAGCCAAGCCACAAGCTGCCTACCCGCACTCTACGTAATTGAGCCCATATCTCAAACCTGAGTTTAGAAATATTTACTGTTTGCGCCAGAGGAACAAATGAATGGGGACCGGCCTTCAGATTTTACTTCCCTATGTATCCGGGCAGACCAAGTCAGCTACATTTTTACCTCTAAAGATTCTCAAGGTCCTTACCTATCCTTAAGAATCGCAGGGTACTGTGAGGGGGTAAAAACAATAAAGTCCAATACAGGTCCCAGCCACCAGGCCACATTATGAGTGGATGATAATAGATATGAGTGGGGGACATGACAGGCAGGTGGCAGGCTTCAGAGCATGAGTGGCACAAGTGCGGAGAGGGTGTCCTGACACACGCAACGACGGGCACACGCAAATAGATGTATAAAATTCCTTTAGCCAGATGATCAAGGGGATCTTCTTCTTCGGTTCTTCTTCTCTTCTCTTTGACTTCTCCTTCAACCTCAGGATAGGGAGTTTCAGTGAAGGCCTTTTCTCCAGTAAAGTTATATTTCGAAGCCACCATTGTATAGTGAGAAATGAGAGACTATGAGAGATTGTAAATAAGAATATTATAGTAGATTTCTCCTCCCCACACACTCATGGACATAGGCATTATACCAAACTACTATGTGTTTATCTCTTTCATTTCTCTGCACTTATGTTTTCCATTCATCGTCATGGACGTACACATCGCCGACGTACACATCGCCACCGTACAATCGCACTGGAACATTGACTGGGGCTCCAAACAACACGAACGAGACCCAAGTCGCCCCAGTGGGCCATGAATGATTATTTCTCTCATGCGGCCTATTGAGCGATTTTTACCCCATCAATAGTGTCATACATCAATTTAGTTATGCTGAAACTCCATAACAAAATTTTGTAGTAGAGTGCAAACGCAACCACCAACATATTCTAAATATAGCTCTACCTCTTATGTTTCAATTTCACTTACCTCTTCCTTTTTGGGGTGATACCATTTTGACAGCCACTCATATTGTTAATTGACTATGAACACCTATTTTCAATCACAAATTTCTTTATGAATTACTTTTTCATTCTCCTCCCAGTTATGGTCACCTCAGGAGTTTTGGATGCCTATGTTTTGCCTCAACCTTAACTAGATCCCGATCCAAATTTGACCCTAGAGCACGTAAATGTGTTTTCTTTGGACGTTATCCTTTGGTTATAAAAGGTTATAAACTCTTATATCCTGTTACAAATGAATATTTTATTTCTAGACATGTTGTTTTCTTGAGCATGTCTTTATAAAATCTCAACCTCAAAATCTACTTCGGCTCAGCCATTTCATATTCTAATACCATTTCATGGAGAAGAACCTAAAACTTAACTGAGAAGATGGTGAATTGTTGCAAGATCCTACAGTTTTTCAAAGACTTATTCGTAGGCTTTTATATCTTACAATTACAAGACGTGATCTCTCTTCTTATGGCCATAGGCTTAGCCAATACATGGACAAGCCTCGGCAACCTCACTTGTAAGCAGCATATAGAATTTTACAATATGTAAAATCTATCCCTACTCATGGTTTGTTCTTTCCAGCTAACAACCTTCTGCAAATTAAAGCTTTTACAGAGTCAGATTGGACTTCTTGTCCTGATACTCTTAGATCCACAAGTAGATATTGTGTTTTTCTTGACGATTCCTTGGTTTCTTGGAAATCTAAGAAACAATAAACCGTTTCATGCTCTTCAGCTGAGGCCAAATATTGCTCGATGACATCCACTACTTGTGAAATGGTTTGGCTTCTCACTTTACTATTAGATTCATGAGTTTCTCACACCGATAATGCTCACTTGTTTTGTGATAGTACAACTGCTATGTATA
>NW_023351754.1:0-545 GCF_001411555.2 Juglans regia
GCACTCTCATTGAATTAGTTAAAATTAAAGTACATTTTTTATGAATACAAGATGAATTTAGCATTTACCTATTACATTCACATAAATTTCTATATTGGAATAGCTATTTTTTCATTATATGATAATAAAATAATATAAGATGAATTTAATTTTGACTATTCATATCAAATCTCCATATTGGATTATCCATTTATTCATTATATAGTAATGAGTAATTAATAATTTTGAAATTTTTTTAATTATGAATTTATTTTATTTTATCATATTTTACTATTCATAATGTTATATATTAATTAGTAATTGTATTCTAATTATATTTTTTCAATTGTCATTTAAAATGGAGAGAGAAATAATTGATATTAAAAGAAGAGAGAAAAAAAAGAACATAAAATAGATTTGATGAATGAATAGTTCCTTTCAAATTTAAAAATTATTTTAGATATTTTTGTATATTTGGAATATAGCTATTTTAATGTGAGCTATTTTATGACTTAATAGCTAAATTCTCATTGGATTTAGCTTTTAGTTAATCCAATGAGAATGCT
>NW_023351755.1:0-1684 GCF_001411555.2 Juglans regia
GCTTATTCTTTATCCTTCCAAAAATAATTAATATACTTTCTTTATTAATATACCTTTTTATTTTTGGAAAATTTTTCTTGCAAGTGTGTTCGCGTACCAAATCGTTTATCAATGCCGACATATAAGGCATCTATTTAATGAAACAGTATGAATTGAAGATTTAAATAATTTTCATAAGATAGAAAACATTTTCTTCTCTCAAACTTTTTTTATTTTATTTTTCTTTTCAATAAAAAAAAATCATGTAAGCATTGGTATGCGATTTGATGCATCTAACCGCTTGTACCTAGCAATTCTCCTCCTCTTCCATTTTCATTGTCCATGCACTCATGAAATCTCCACCCTAAGAAACCCCACGGTTAGCTTCCTCGGATTCAATATCCCAGACGCGTGACCTTTGCGTGCCGTCCACTCACAACGCATCCACTGTCTTCCTGTAGTTTTCTTCTTGATTTGATGCTGGCCTCCGATATGTTTCCCAATTATTTTACTTGTTTTTCAAGACCCACCCACCGCCTTTTGTTGCTTTGCTGCTGCCACGTGCCCCTTTAGTTGGCTGGAAACTCCCTGAAATATCAGTCTATGCCATCAGATCAACATTGCAGTAAGAGAGTGGGTCCTACACACCACCTTTGTGGCACACGCGTCACTCATTCTAGCGAAGGCCTTGTTTGTTTTTCAAAAACATCTCATATCATCTCACCTCATCATTATAACTTTCTCAAATCTCCACACAAAATAAAATAAACAATTCAACTTTTTCAAATCCCAAAATGACAATAATATTAAAAAATATATTCTAACAATATTTTATTCAACTTTTTAACTTTAATCTCAACTCATCTCATCTCATCTCTGAAAACAAACAATACTGATCTATTCTCTCTTTTGTCTGAAATAGATATTGGTTCTTACTTTCAATTTAAAGAAGAGCGGTGCTACTCCTATCGCCGGGCTCCTGTTAGTGTATTTAGAATTTATTTTTTATTTATTTTTATTTTTTTACATATATTTATTAATACATTTAAATATATTTAAAAAAATAAAAAAATTTATAATCTTATTAAAAAAATATTTATTTAATCATTAAGTAAAAAAATAATAATATCTTAGCTATAATAATTAATGGTGAGAGTAGTATTATCCTTTAAAGAATTTGGAGAATAAATACTTAAAAAGTTATGTGGCACGCATTGAAATAGTCAATTACAACGCATCATTTGCTGCTTTTTTAGTTTTCATTTTATGTTTAGTATTGAATATATTGAGATGTTTTGTTAGAGCACCCAACCCCTTCCCTTTATATCATTATTTTTAGTTTTAATGAAATCTTGCTCATAAAAGATCCTCATTTAATGAACAAATCGACCTTGGGTCAAGTTTAACGGAGTCCACCCTAACGGTTTGCTCAATAATCTTACGTATTTATAACAAGTACATGCATCTATTCTATATTTTAAAGAGCATTGCTATTCATAAGTCCATACACCACACACCATAATTTTTTTTATTTTTTTAAAATTTTTTTTAGTTTTATTATTCTTAAAATAATTGAATTATTTTACACATAATTCATATACCACACATTTGATAAGAGAATAAAATTAAAAAAATCATAAAAATCATAAAAATGATGGTGTGTGGTGTATGAGGCTTATGAATAGAATTTTTCTATTTTAAATGA
>NW_023351756.1:0-759 GCF_001411555.2 Juglans regia
TGGGTGTTTTGGAAAAATGAAGTGGATGTGCAGGTGGTCCGCATGAGTTCGCAGTATGTGTCTTTACGTATTACCGAAGGATATGTTCATTTCTTGGGCAATTTTATTTATGCCAAGTGTAATAGGTTTGAGAGATTGATGCTTTGGGAGGAGTTGAGTTCGGATAGAATGGGTGTTGAGCCGTGCTTGTTTGCTGGGGATTTCAATATAATTCGGTCGGATGTGGAAAGGTGTGGTGGGCGTCCGAGGAATAGAGTTGCAATGGATGAGTTTAATAGATGGATTCATCAGGGCGGGCTGATGGAAATGAATTCACAAGGAGGTAAGTTTACATGGTGCAATGGTCAGCAGGGGTTATCTAGAGCTTGGGCAAAGTTGGATCGAGTGTTACTTGATGCAAATTTCCTATCTTTATTCCCGAATGCTCATTGTTTATATCTTCCAAGGACAACGTCGGATCACTGTCCTATGTTTATAGAATTTTTAATTGATCCTTTCTCTTATGGTCCCCCTCCATTTCGATTTCAGCAAATGTGGGTTGAGCATCCGGATTTTATGAATTTTGTTCAAAATGTGTGGTCTGAATCTGTCATAGGTTCGGGGCTTTTTAAATTAGCTAGCAAACTTTAAAAGCTTAAGGTGGCGTTACGTGAATGGAGCTGATATTGAAGATAAGGTTGAGAGTCTTGAAAATCTGTTGCAAAGAGATTGGGATGCTGATATTGAAAGGGAGCTAGTGAGGTGTTCTAATGATTTGTC
>NW_023351757.1:0-320 GCF_001411555.2 Juglans regia
GATTTTGTTCTTTATGGTCTCTTCTGCTTCTCAATTTCCCACATGCTTTTCATTTGCTTATCTATGTTGTTGTGTGTATTGCTAGGCTGCATTTGCGTAGATTAAATAAATAATTCGAGGGGTTCATGCAATGCCATGAAACGGGTTTGAGCTAAGAATGCGATTTTGTTGTTTATGTTCTCTTCTGCTTCTCAATTTCCCACGTGCTTTTTGTTTGTTTATATACTTCTTGTGTATTGTCAGGCTGCATCTGGGTTGGCCTAAATGAATAATATCAAGGGATCATGCAACGAAATGGGTTTGAGCTAAGGCGTTCTTTA
>NW_023351758.1:0-302 GCF_001411555.2 Juglans regia
GTGATTTTGTTCTTTATTTTCTCTTATGCTTCTCAATTTCCCACATGCTTTTCATTTGTTTCTCTACATTGGGTGTATTGCCAGGCTGCATTTTGCGTGGTTTGAATAAATAATTCAAAGGGGTGCAGCAATGCCATGAAATGGGTTTGAGCTAAGGCTTTGTGATTTTGTTATTTTTGTTCTCTTATGCTTCTTTAATTTCCCACTTGCTTTTCATTTGTTTATCTACATTGTGTGTAATGTCAGTCTGCATCTGCGTGGCCATGAAATGGGTTTGAGCTAAGGCTACGTGATTTTGTTCT
>NW_023351759.1:0-328 GCF_001411555.2 Juglans regia
AACGATTGCTTTAGGAGTTGACTCAATGCAGGGCGATTTGTCTCCAAATTTTGACCCCATTCCTATTTAAGTTCGAATTAGAGATGTCAATACGACCTCAGGTTGGAACATAACACATGGACTTCTTTTTTACTTTTTTCTATTCCTAAATTATTTTCTATAAATAATATTACATACAATTATAAATATATAAATACTATATAATTATTTTAAAAAAATAAAATATATTATTAAAAACAAAAATCATATAGATTCGTATTTATTTATTTATTTTAAAATAATTATGTGATACTTATATATTCATAATTATAATTATCATTTTTCATCT
>NW_023351760.1:0-12443 GCF_001411555.2 Juglans regia
TTTAAATTTCAATTTTCTCAACATTACCTGTGGGAATTAATTAAACTTTTGATTATAACAAGAAATACAACTAAATAAAACAAGTAACATAATAACATGCATTCAAAAATTAAAAAGAAAGTCCTATTGCAATAGAAACGACGCCGTATTGTATAGTAGTATACTAACTAATATAAATCTATTTTATATATTATATATATGTGAAAATTTATAAAAAAAATGAATGATATATATTATTATATATGAATATTAAAAAAAAAGCACCGAAATATTAATAATAAACTAATATACTTGATATATATATATATATATATTAAATCTCTAATCTCTTATACTTTATATATATATTATATAAATATTAGTTATACTAATAATTATATTAGTATTAGTTATTATTAATACTATATATTATAGTATTATACTAATAGTGATATTAATACTATATCACTATTATAGTGATTAGTATAACTAGATAATATATTAGTATAAGTTATAATACTATAAGTTATAACTATAGTCTATATTAGTATTAGTATTAGTTATAGCGATTAGCATAACTATATATTAATATTTGCTATAGTGATTTTAATTTAGTATAACTATATAATAGTATTAGTTATTATTAATACTATATATTATAGTATTATTCTAATAGTGATATTAATACTATATCACTATTATAGTGATTAGTATAACTATATTAGTATTAGATATAGTGATTTAGTATAACTATATAATATATTAGTATAAGTTATAATACTATAAGTTATAACTATAGTCTATATTAGTATTAGTATTAGTTATAGCGATTAGCATAACTATATATTAATATTTGCTATAGTGATTTTAATTTAGTATAACTATATAATAGTATTAGTTATTATTAATACTATATATTATAGTATTATACTAATAGTGATATTAATACTATATCACTATTATAGTGATTAGTATAACTATATTAGTATTAGTTATAGTGATTTAGTATAACTATGTAATATATTAGTATAAGTTATAATACTATAAGTTATAACTGTAGTCTATATTAGTATTAGTATTAGTTATAGCGATTAGCATAACTATATATTAATATTTGCTATAGTGATTTTAATTTAGTATAACTATATAATAGTATTAGTATAAATATTATTATATTACACTAGCTATATCACTGATAGTATTAGTATACTAATGTCTAATACTAATATATCACTATAGTTAATAGTATCACATAGTAATATAGTATTAGTAATTAATACTATAGTGCTTTATATAGTAATTTATATATAGGCTTAAAGTGGTTTACTAATAGTATTAGTATTAGGCCATAAATCTAATTATTATACTAATGTATATTAGAATTACTAATATATTTATCAAAATGAATATGTTGAGAATTTATTAGGTCAAAAAATATAATTAATACAAGATATTGTTATATAAAATTGATATGAATAATACTTTAGTTATTATACATTAGTATTATATGTTATTATAAATTTATAGATTAGTGTTTATCCATTAGTATATGTATTACAATATTACATGTTGATGTTATTATGCATCTTAGTGTTTATAGTATATTATATATACATTAGTATTACATGCTATTATATTTATACATTAGTAATTTAGAACAACATGGTAGTAATATTGTAAATTTTTAGTAGTATGATATTTACATATAGTCATATACTAAACTATTATTAGTAAATTTAGTCTATATATTATAGTATAAATATATTATTTAACTAGTATATTATTGAGTTTAACTAATTATATAAGATATAGTTGTATAAAATTTAAATAATTAATATATAGAAAAACACATATATAGTAATTTAGAAAAACACATATTTTGTGCATAATATATAAATTATATTATGCACAAAATACTATACAATGTAGTATATATATTATACTATAAGTTAAGTATAGTAGGAATCTTACGTTCGAACGTTTGAAGTTAACGTTCGAACGTTAAACTAAGAGGCGGGAATTTTCCCGCTCGATGTTTAATATCTGTGTGATTATTCAGACGTAAGGACGTTTATACTATACGTTCGAACATCAAATCCGTCAACGTTCGAACGTTAGTTAAATTAGTGCGGGAGATTTCCCGCTCAAATATGGTAACACTTTCATGAAATGTACGTTCGGACGTTTAAGTAGTATGTTCGAACGTTTATCTATAAATCTACGAACGTTCGAACGAAAAATTGTGATACATTCGAACATATATGAGGAAAGTGCGGGAACTTTCCCGCTAGATTTCATGTTATATCATAAGAAGGGTACGTTCGAACGTGTATTTTAAACGTCCGAACGTTCTGGGCGGGAATAATTTTAGAATTAACGTTCGGACGTTTAAAGTTAACGTTCGAACGTTTAAACTAATAATTTTAGAACTTAATCAGTACGCGCACGGGAGGATGCCCATTATTTCTTCTTCTCCCGTGCGCGCAACAGAAAGAGAGAGAGAGAGAGAGAGAGAGAGAGAGAGAGAGAGAGAGAGAGAGAGAGAGAGAGAGAGTTAGAGTGAGAGAGAGTTGAGTTAGAGAGTGAGAGAGAGTTGAGTTTTTGTAAGATAATATTTTTATTTCTTGTCTTTATTTAAATTTTATGATATTTATAGAATGTGTTTTTGTTATAGAATATTTCTAATAAGTTTGTGTTGTATTTTTTGAAGGATTGCTTGTTTTGGGAAGTTTGAAGATTTTGATTTGTAAGAGGATATTGTGAGTGCTAGGTATATTTCTAAACTTTATCAATATGTTGTTGTGATTTGATGCTTACTCTTTATCATATTGTGATTATTGTTTGTATAGTTTGTAAATAGTTTGTGAGTTATTCTAAATATGTTGTGATATAAATTTGAAATATTGTGTTTATTATTAAAAATATATTGTCATTAGGCTTTGTTAATACATGTTTATTGCTTACTCAAGTTTAGAAATATGTTAATACATGTGGCATGTTATTTTGTGAATATATTGTGAGTTATTGTGAATATGTTGTGATATGGATTTGAAAAATTGTGATAATAATATTTGAAATTAAGTAATAACAAGCATAAAAGTAACTCTTTAAGAATTATAATAATTAAAATTATTGTATAACCATTGAACCTTAAGTATGATAATTAAATATTTATAATAATATTTGAAATTAAGTAATAACAAGCATAAAAGTAACTCTTTAAGAATTATAATAATTAAAATTATTGTATAACCATTGAAATTTAAGTATGATAATTAAATATTTATAATAATATTTAATATATAAGTAATAACAAGCATAAAAGTAACTCTTTAAGAATTATAATAATTAAAATTATTGTATAACCATTGAAATTTAAGTATGATAATTAAATATTTATAATAATATTTGAAATTAAGTAATAACAAGCATAAAAGTAACTCTTTAAGAATTATAATAATTAAAATTATTGTATAACCATTGAAATTTAAGTATGATAATTAAATATTTATAATAATATTTAATTTTAAGTAATAACAAATAAAAGTGTTATTTTAAGAATTATAATAATTAAAATTATTGTATAACCATTGAAATTTAAGTATGATAATTAAATATTTATAATAATAATTAATATATAAGTAATAACAAGCATAAAAGTAACTATTTACGAATTATAATAATTAAACTTATAGTATAACTTTTGAAATTAAGTATATCAATTAAAATTATACTTTAAGAATGATGATCTTGTACACAACGAGGGAATATTATCTTGAAGAAATGTTGAAATTTTAATTTAATTGCTTGACTGTCATAGTCTCTCCGGCCTTGAGAGTTGTCAAGGTCGGACAGTTTGTGACGGTTAAGTAATTAGACTAAAATTTAAACATTTCTTCAAGATAATTCTCCCTCGTTGTGTACAAGGCATGAAACTTAGGGTCACATAATTATCTTCCATCTCTCTTTAATTTAACAATATAACACTACTTGAAGGTGACATTGTTAATGTAAACAACATGGAGACATTGTTAGTATGAATTTTTGCTAGATGTGTGTGACATTGCATAAATACCCTTAGACCCGTTCGGGAATCAGTGTACATTTATGTGTCCACTGATTCCTGAATTGTCCAGTGTGGACAATTTGAGATTATATTATCTGTATTACACATTTTTGTTACTCGCTACTTTCCACGTTTAATATAAAGTTTCGGTATCTTCTTCTATTGTTCTTCGGGTATACTGTTTGTAGGGTCACAATCCCGATATTTGAACATGTATACTTGGAGAATTATCGGGAGGTGCTGCCGGAATTTTTACTAACGTGGAAATTAGTAGAGTGACGAGATTTGTGTAATATGGAGAATATAATCTCGAATGGGATAGGACCAACTACCTTATCAAAAAAGTAATGAGAATTGGAGGCAAGACATGCATGTGAATTTTCAATGTACGTGTTATTAATATCTGGATGTTTTTAGAAATGGACAAAAATTGGATGCGTCTGGACGATAGACTTGGAAAGGATTACGTACCCTATGCATGTGGAGTAAGAACTTTCATTGATTTTGCACGGGCCTCTGCTGATAGTCGTGGTTACATTAAGTGTCCATGTCGAGGGTGTAAAAATTTGTGTGCGATAGGATTGGATGAAGTAGAGCGTCATATATTTGTGAACGGTATGGATCTGGGGTATACGCGATGGGTACTGCATGGTGAGCCGTATGAAGGGTCAGCAGATGTATTGGTCGATCATCACAATTATTTACGGCACATGGATGATGATTATGAGCATGATGAGATGGAGGAGATGTTGGGTGACATTGGAGCTGGGATGTTTATGGATGAGGTTAACGACAATGCCTCAAGTGGTGGATCAGGGACTGATTGTGAAAATTTTCCTTCACTGTGGGAAGATGCAAAGCGCGAGCTTTACCCAGGTTGTACAAAACATTCCAAAATGTCGTTTATTGTGCGGTTGCTTCACATAAAATCATTGTGTGGGATGTCGACGAAAGCAATAAACATGGTATTGGACTTATTTAACGAGGTGCTTCCCGAAGGGTCTACATTGCCTAAGAACTTTTATGAAGCGAAACAGTTGAGAAAGGGATTAGGATTTGAGTACAAGTCCATACATGCATGCAAGAATGATTGTGTATTGTTCTGGAAGGAGAACGAGGAGAAACAAGCATGTCCTGTATGTGGAGAGTCGAGGTGGAAAGGTAAGAAAAACGTGCCGGTTAAGGTGTTGCGGTATTTTCCCTTGAAACCTAGGTTGCAAAAACTATATATGTGTAAGAAAACAACTCATGATATGAGGTGGCACGAGGAGAAAAGAGTTAAGAATGACGGGTATATGAGGCATCCAGCTGATTCACTTGCGTGGCAGTCTTTCGATAATCAGTATCCAGAGTTCGGGTTAGAAGCTCGGAACGTGCGCCTGGGACTCACAACCGATGGATTCAACCCTTTTGGGAATATGAGTACAAGTTATAGCACTTGGCCCGTTGTATTGATTCCGTACAATCTTCCACCATGGAGGTGCATGAAGGCGCCAAACTTTTTGTTAACTTTACTCATCCCTGGCCCTAGATCACCTGGGAATGATATTGACGTATTCATGCAGCCGTTGATTGAAGAGCTGAAAGAGTTATGGGAAACAGGGGTTAGAACTTATGATGCATCTAAGTCGACATCTTTTCAGATGCATGCTGCAGTAATGTGGACCATAAATGATTTTCCGGCGTATGGGAATCTTTCCGGCTGGAGTACGAAAGGGAAGTTAGCGTGTCCGACGTGTAATAAAGAAACTGCTAGTGAGTGGCTAAAATTTTCTCAGAAGTTGTGTATCATGTGTCATCGACGTTATTTACCAGCAAATCATGCATAGAGAAGAGAATGTGCCAAGTTTGATGGGAGAGTAGAGGATAGGATTGCACCAAAAGAGTTGTCTGGAGAAGAGATAGTGGAACAACTGCAACATGTTAGAGCGAACAATTTTGGCAAAGGTCGGGGAAAGAACAAGAGAAAACGAGCCGTATCAGAATTGAATTGGACAAAACGTAGTATTTTTTTTGATTTGCCGTATTGGTCGTCATGCAAGTTGCGACATAGTTTGGATGTAATGCACATAGAGAAGAATATTTGTGATAATATACTGGGTACATTGATGAGTATTAACAAAAAGACGAAAGACACGATCAAGACGAGGAAAGATCTTGAGAGAATGAGAATTAAACATAATCTGCATTTGCGGGTGGAAGGCAATAGGGTGGTCATGCCGCATGCATGTTTTACGATGACGAGGGAGGAGAGGATTGATTTCTGTAAATGGTTGCAAGGTGTGAAGTTGCCAGATGGTTATGCTTCAAATTTTGGTAGATGCGTGAGTCCTGATGATTGGAAAATCAATGGATTGAAAAGTCATGATTGTCACGTATTTTTGCAGAAGTTATTACCTGTGGGAATTCGTGGGAAGCTGACATCTAATGTACGTGTCGCCATATCTGAACTATGTATGTTTTTCAAGGATTTGTGCGCTCGGGTAGTAAATCGAGATGTGTTGTCGAAATTGGAAGAAGACATTGCTACTATACTATGTAAATTCGAGCAGATCTTTCCACCATCATTTTTTGATGTCATGGTCCATTTAGCAATACATTTACCGCGAGAGGTACTTCTGGGTGGACCGGTGCAGTTCCGTTGGATGTATCCAGTTGAAAGATATTTGGGTCGATTGAAGCGCACTGTTGGGAATAAAGCCAAAGCTGAGGGTTCAATAGCAGAGGCTTATATACACGATGAATGGTTAACATTTTGCTCTCTATATCTTCGTGGTGTTGAGACACGATTTAGTCGTCAAGAGCGAAATGCTGATCTTGCTACTCCGCCTCCTCGTGAGCTATCAGTGTTTTCCCAGAATGTACGACCCTTGGGTGCACAAACAGGTTACGATTTAATTGATGGAGAGTTGGGTAAGGTTCGGTGGTATGTGCTAAATAACTGCCGAGAGATTGATGATTATCTTAGGTATGTCATTTAATTTATTTGAATAATTATAGTTTTCTTTAAATTAATTAGAATTGTTGTGCTCAAAATATACTTCTTTTGCAATATGTTATAACAGTGACCACATGGACAAACTTAGAACGGAAGGCGTAGAAAATATAGAGGCAAGACACGAGGAAGAATTTCCCGGATGGTTTGAAGAACGTGTATGAACTAAAATTATATATATGTTATATTGTGAAATTTTTAACTCTGGATAATAAAATAATAAATATATACTATTTCAATTTTTAGATTTTGGAACAACGTGCTCGTGATCCCGGATCAATTTCTTCTGAATTGTATGCATTGGCCCGTGGTCCCTCAAATAGAGCACTTCGATATACTGCATGCACGGTTCGAGGTTATAGATTCCATACTTTGGACCGTGAACGTAATAGAAAGACTCAAAACTGTGGTGTGTTGGTCGAGGGGAGTCATGGAACAGATGATATTGACTATTATGGTGTCATACGTGATATTATCGGATTGAAATATCTGGGTGGGTCTGTAACATATGTCTTCAAATGTGATTGGTGGGATCTAGGCGGTGGTCGGGTTTCGATACATAGGGATAATCACTTTACGAGTGTCAATACTGCATCTAAATGGTACGAAGATGATCCATTCGTATTGGCTTGTCAAGCTACCCAAGTCTATTACTTGATTGATCTAATGAAAAGTGCTGATGAAGATAGTGGGGAGATAACTTGGCGAGTTGTACAAAAATTTGTTCCTCGAAATATATATGAAGCAGGAACGAGTGCAGATTACGAGAATAGTGGAGATGAAGATGACAATCCGATTGTTGAGGCATACCAGGAAGATGGAGAGGGTATTAACTTGTTTGTTGACCTCGGTGCACTCGAGTTGCTCCCCTTGTGTAGAGATGATGTCCCACCCGTACATCTCGACCCGTCTGTATTAAATGATCATTCAATTCAAGTCAGTTTGGAGGAAGATGAAGAAGACGAGTCAGAAGATGAATACGAATCAGAATCCGGGCAGGAGGTGGATAATGATGATGAAGATGTTATTGATGGAGATTCTGAAACAACTATGGAAAATTCATCTGAAGAGTAAAAGTATTAAATATTTTATTTATATAGGTGACTATAAAATATCTTAAATTTTCATAATTTCTTCTAATTAATTTTCTTTGATATAATTAATTATTTTAAAGAATGCCGCCAAAACGACAACGAAGAAATGTGCCTCCGCCAAGTCCAAGTCCTGAATCCATTGAGGACTCCCCACTCGAGGAATCCGTTCCTGAAGATCAAGCTAACACAGAAGAGAACAACAGCCAGTCGACACCTACCAGTAAGGAAATATTGTCGTTGATAATTATATATATAGTTAATATTTTTTTCTCAATAACTATATAATTATAATTATAGTATATCTATTATTATCATGTAGTTGATGCATCTGCACGTCGCGGTCGTGGCTATACACGTGGAATCTCTCTTGAAAAAAATAGAAGGCACGGTAAACTGAAGGTCACAATTCCTGATAATTCCACTGGAGGAGTGGATGATAGTGCAGCAGCGCTTTCCTCCTATATTGGCACAGTAGTTCGAGCTTATGCTCCATTTTATGTGCGCTCATGGCGAGATGTTCCGAATGAGATTAAGGAGCACATTCGAAGTCGTGTGCTAGTGAGTTTACTTTTCAGTACATTTTTTTCACTTAGATTAATATATTATATTTTTTACCTGATTCCCTTGTTAGGATGAATTCGACCTCGACTTTGGCCGTAGTGAGGATTTGAGAACCGTGAATGAGTTGATGGCTACACTATTCCGACGTCACAAAAGGACGATGTCATGACCACTTCAAGAAGTTTGAGACGTTGGAAGAGGCTGCGCAGTCTCCTTTTCAGCAGATGAAGTTAGATGATTGGAGAAAGTGTTGTGATCTTTTCGCATCTCCAGATTATCAGGTATTTTACATTTATATCTTTTAATTATTTACATTCATATTCGTTTTATACATTATATGTATACATATTACAATTAACATTTTTAATATATTTTGTAGCACTTGAGTTCTACAAATGCACAGAATAGATCCGTTCTGACTGTCCACCATCGTGCCGGTTCAAGGTCATTCCACCGTCTTGCTGAAAAAATGGTAATTAAAAAATTATAGAATTTATTTATTTTCCTGATATTCTTTCTGATAAGTACTAACATTATCTTTTTAAAATTGCTAATATTGTCGCTTTGTTAGAAACGTGATGATCCTGAAAACTTTTCCCTCATTCATGTCTATGCTGCTGCTCACACTAATGAGCATAGTGAGTGGATGGATCCTGTCGCTGCAGATAATTATGTAAGCAGTGTTAATTTTGTTAAATAAATTTTTTATAGAACATTTTAATAGTTTATTTCTTATTTCTATTTCTTTTAATACGTTACTAATTATTTACGATCATTACCTTTTAAATTGCAGAACAAAATGTTGGAGATGCAGTCGACTTCTGCGGAATCCTCTCCTAGTGACATAGACATATTCACCCAAGTGCTCGGGCCGCAGTCTAGTATGGCAAGAGGTTTGGGACGATCTATCAAGCATAAATGTTCATCCTCCTCAACCTCATCGGCTTCACAAATTAATAATCTTACAGCAGATTTAGAAGCTGCACGGGGTGAGAATGAGTATATGAGGTCGAGACAGCAAGAGTTAGAGTCTCTCTTAGAACGACAGTCTCATTTAGAGACGCGTTTGCAGGACCAACAGAGAGACCAGGAGGAAAGAATACGCAGTGAAGTGCAAGAGCAAGTGCAACGAGAGATGATGGTGCAAATGGAGCGTGTTATGTCGTTGCAACAGAATCCCCGTGGGCGAGGGAAAAAGAAGAAATAAATTTTATCAATATTTCTGACTAGTTTTAATATCTAATTTTGTACTTTTATAAGACATTGTTACTTGTTAATTGGGTATGTAATATAATACCATTGGTATTTTATTTTTAAATTTTATGAAATTAGTATTTCTGATCTGTACGTTTGAATGTAAATAAAAATCGTTCGAACGTTGGTTCACACTGTAACAAACGTTCGAACGTAAATACAATTGAATCGTTCGAACGTTAAACCGACTAACGTTCGAACAAAGAACTTGCATTCGGACGCTCCTTCGTTTACATTCGAAATAACGTCCGAACATTAAACACGCTACGTTTGAACATTTACGATTACGTTCGAACAAATATTCGAACGTTTATTGTAATTAACGTTCGGACGCATTAACATGCGAACGTAAATATGATACGTTCGAACGATATACAACAAACGTCAACTTCTCTCATTCGAACGCCAATCGGGTCGGGTATAACGTCCGAACGTTTAATTTTACGTCCGAACGTGGTTTTCTGTGACAGTTCATAACCGTCACAAAAAAAGGAACGTTCGAACGTTGTACCGAACGGAACACTTCCAACCGTCATTAAAAATATTTTTTGTGACGGTTGAACAGTAAACCGTCACCAAATGTTTTCTGTGACGCACTTTACGTGACGGTCATGGTGACGGTTTCAAACCGTCACCAAATATGTTTAGTGACGGTTTGCCATTTTTTTGTGACAGTTTCCTCTGTCACAAAATACACATTCTGTTGTAGTGTGTTCAGTTTTCGATTGTCGACATCTAATTTGCAGGCCTAGAGATCCACGTTTGTAGACTGATTCAATGTGGCAAAATGCAATTGTAAGCTCTTCTAGTTCATAACTGATCTGCAGCATGTTGGTTTTAATTTGAGTATAGTTAACTACTTTTTGATTTGGTTATTTATTTATTTATTTATTATTAATTTTTAACCAAAAGAACTGCTTGCTGGTATGGTTTGGGATAAGTAAATATTGCACTTGGATAACCACATCATTATATGCAGTTTTTATTTATTTATTTATTTATTTTTAGCGCTTGCTTAATTATGAAGTAATTTTTTCATTTGTAATTTATGGAGTAATTCAACGTACACTCGTTTTTGGAGTACGTAATTTCTGCACTTCAGTTTTTGGAGTAATATGATATCAGAACTTGTATGTTTATGGAGTAATTTCAGTTCTTGTAATTTCAGGATTTGTAGTTTCTGGAGTAATTTCAGCAATTCATGTATAGGAAAAAGCTACTCTCACCGCTCTCGGTCCGTTATATATTTTTTTAATATTTTTTTACTTAGTGATTAAGTAAGTATTTTTTAATAATATTATAATTTTTTTATTTTTTTAAAATATTTTATAATATTAAAAAAATACATATATATGAAAAAAAA
Source organism: Juglans regia (assembly GCF_001411555.2). Taxonomy (NCBI): domain Eukaryota; kingdom Viridiplantae; phylum Streptophyta; class Magnoliopsida; order Fagales; family Juglandaceae; genus Juglans; species Juglans regia. The sequence continues at coordinate 11,313 of NW_023351760.1, forward strand.
TAAAAAAATATAACATTTTATACTATTAATAGCTCCCAACGGGACTGGGAGCGGTTTACAGCCACCCTTCATGTATATTTCTGGAGTAATTTCTGGACTTTTACATTTTTTAGTTTAGTCACGAAGATCTGGTCTCATGATTATGGGTCTTCTTTGTTTGAGTTTTACTATTCATGATTTTTACGCATCCACCACACTTATCTTTATTTATTTTAATTTTTTTAAATTATTTTTTAATTTTATTCTTTATAAATTAATTGAATTTTTTTAGTTATTATTTATATACTACACATTATATAAGAGAAAAAAAATTATATATATATATATATATATATATATATTTCACTGGTTTATAATTAATCACGGCGACTTTACCTCACACTTGGCCAAGTCGTGAAAGGGCTACTACCAACAAGGTCAAATTGTCATGTCTTGTAGTTGTTAAACGTGGCGATGAGTTTGATGAGGTACGGAAACAACAATCACGCTAGTTTTTTTTTTCATATATCTTTAAAATAATTTCATCTCGAAATAAAACTTTCAAAAAATAAAAAAAAAATCAACTTTTTTAAATTTAAAACAAAAATTATATTCTAATTCTCATTTAACTTTATAATTTCTTTATTTATCCTTTTCTTCCTATTTTTCAAAATCCTATAAAAATATGACCTTTATTTTACTATTATTCATAAATGATCTTATTATTATTTACAAATTTCTCATCTCATTTCATCTCATATGTTATTTCAATACTTGTTTGCATAAAAACAAATTTCAAACGGTTCGAATGAAAGGCATTTTTGAGATTAAGCTTGCTTTCAGAAGAGGTTAAATTCAAGCCCAAAAAACATAAATGCTTCTGTTCGATCAGGATGCATACGACAATGAATTACAGCATAGAGTTTTTTCTGCATGATGCAATTATTATTTTTAATTGCAGCCTGAAGGTGACAAGTTTAATAAAACAAGCTTTGCAAAGCAAATAATTAACTGGGCCCATCGTAAGGGAAATTGTTATGGCCGCAGAGCTGCCTTCGTTTTTCATCTAATGGAAATTGTCAATACATGATAGTTGAGAGCATAAACAAAACGTCCCAATATCATCAATCTTTCTTGCTGAAATAGTTGCAA
>NW_023351761.1:0-262 GCF_001411555.2 Juglans regia
TTAGCACTTTGCCCAAGCTTTGTAGAAAACCAATTGAGCGCAGAGTGACAAAAATAAGAGGTTAGAGTCTTTTGTTCGCGGGCATCCTATGGTACTACCATGACGATTGGGTAAGAATTCCCCAACACGGGGCGAATCGGAGCAACTCTTATTTTTACCACTTTGCCCAAGTTTTGTACAAAACCAATTGAGCGCAATGTGGCAAAAATAAGAGGTTGGAGTCTTTTGCTCGCGGGCATCCTGTGGTACTACCATGACCATA
>NW_023351762.1:0-318 GCF_001411555.2 Juglans regia
ACGCCGCACCACCCCGGCCCCTTGTCTCCCATTTTTTTCTTCTTCCCACAACCCCTATGCCTGTGCAACTGTCACGGGTGTTGGGGGCAAGGCTGTAAGGGAAGCAAGAGGAGTGAAGGTGGAAGCTGAAGGAAGAAGTAACTGCAATAACAGAATAACAGAAAGAAGTAAACCAAAATAACAGAAGGAATCAGGCGCAAAGATCGATACGGGGAGTTTTGATTAATGGAGTTAGTAATATGGTGCGTTTCATATTTTGTAGTGTTAGAAGCCGTTTAATGAAATGGTGAGTTTTGAGCTATTAAGAATTGAATTGCA
>NW_023351763.1:0-4027 GCF_001411555.2 Juglans regia
TCAATATCATAGTCCACTACATCACATACAAATATAATGCGATGCTCAATTTATATGCTCTTAGTTCCTATTGTTCAAAGTCTATGTATGTGAATCTCTAGTTTCCATACAAGTTACATACCTATGAAAATTTATACTACTATTTTATTGTGGACAACATCGTTTATTACTTCTATGTAAATATCATCCACTCAATTTCAGAATGCATACTATTGAGTACCATTTTAGGGAGAAGTCCCCCTAGACTTTGCACCTCTACTAGCTCTCTTATTCATGGCAGAGAAGTACCTTATGCGAAAAGAGTTTGGGGTTTAAAAGAATCCAAAACAAAGGCTTGCAAACTAAATCAATCTTATCCTATATGTATATCTATACAAATAGTGTGTAAGGAACTAAAGCTTGCTATTTAAAACTTCTACGAAAATCTCATCTACACAATTTCAGAATGCATATTATTGCTTACTTTTATAGGGGGCAGATAAACTTAGAACTCATGCAACTTCCTCATTGATGAGAAGAACTATCATTGGAAGTTGGTTAATGGAAGCAACTACTCGCCTAACATTGAGGTTGACAGTTCCAACCGGTGCATGTAATAAAATATTGGGCCCTTCTTTAGTTAGCTGGGTTGGGAATGAAGGAAAATTTATCAACCAATCGCTCTCTTTGAAGCTATCATTCCCTTCCTCACTTGGCTTTCCTTCTATCAGAAACGCATAAGGACTCTTGCATCTATGTGTTGGGATAAAGCATTCATTACAGTTGAAAAATAATCCATGTGCTACTAGGAGTGTTACTAGGAGTGGATTGCACCAGCTAAGTTTCTTCATTGTGCTACTAGGAGTGGATTGCACCAAGGGAGTGTTAGATGGGGATAAATTTTTATGAGTTACTTCAGGCTTAAAAGACTTTTTATTATGTGGTGGAGGAATGCCATATTACCCAAAGAGTTTGGGGGTTACAAAAATCTAAAAACCAATGCTTATAAACTAAAATAAATCTTATCCTATATGTATATCTACACAAAATAGAGAATAAGGAACTAAAGCTAGCTATACAACTGTTCTTTCTAATGCCAAAAATTGGGAATTGTGACGCCCCTAGATTTTGCTTCGGATTGTACGAACTCAGAAGCACCAAGACATGCAACACAAAATTGCCTACCTCCGTTCATAACAATTAAAAATGCAATGCACCTAGCATGCACAAAACAATATGCAATATACACAATGGATTTTTTTTTTTTTTGAATAAATAACATTGTACCAAAACATAACGTGTTTCATAACTTCATAATAGACTAATAACTGTAATGTTACAAAACTTGTCCATCATCATTGTGACATAAATACGTATAGGAGACGATGCTCCATAAGTCTACTATTGAGTAACATAACTATAGTACTAACTCGCTGAGATGCACACACACTTAGCTAAGATAGCGAAAATCCTATCTAAACTGAGAACTGAAGCAATAATATCCTCGTCTTCGCGTTGGGGCCTAATCGACCTCATTCAATATGTCCTCAATTGCTTCTCCAGATCTTGGCACATAGTCTACCATTTTGGGGGGGGGGGGGGGGGGATGATTGCAGTTGTGAGTACCAAATGAGATTTGATTATATATCTCAGCAAGTCAACTGCCAACTTACTAGCAGTGTGCAGATGCATGACAGTAAAATGGCATGAATGCGTCGTGACATGAACATGAGTGTGCGTGACATGCTTGACAAACAGCATGACATGACCTAACATGAACTGAACATGAATTTGAAATCTTGTTCAATATAAAATGGTTAATTAAACATGAGCATGTGGATGCTACACAAGTCCCCTTGAGTCATGTGTTGTTGCCGATACTACATCACATCACAGGCAACTGTGCCAGTTGTGACATCGCCATAATAACTAAACTGATTAAAAACTTATAAACATGAGGTTAGCACCATCGACATTGGGTGCCTGACTTCGCTTCAGCAACCAGCTACTTAGGTCTCATTCGAAGCCTGTTGAAGGTACTTTATCAACCAAAAGAATTCCACACCTATTTACGGTTTACGCCATTACTCTCAAATGAATATTTAGGATTTTACGGAGCAATAAAACAATTTTCATTTTCCAGAAACAATTGTTTGAAAATACATTTCGATTTATTCGAGACAGTTAGGAGTCAAAATTCGCGAAACGAAGTGCACAACTAGTTTTGCATGATTATTTAAGATTTTATTGTGTAAATTTATTTTCCCAATTTTCATAGTGAACAGTAACTTTTGTGTTAGTGCCATGTGGCGCCCAATCTAGTCGTTTTTGGAGGCCCAATCGGTTTAGCCCACTTTAAAGCTCCACCTATGTAAGGCTTCTTGAGAAATTTTTCTCACTACCATGAGTGTACTTCCACTACCCAAGTCAGCCCCAAACAATGGTTAATGGGAGGGCAATCAGACACCTCACCACCACCTAATCACATGGTAGCTTCAAGGTAGAAAACCGTGTGTTGTAGCCCATGGTTTTGGCTAACACAAGTAGTCACCCTCACATATATCTTTTGTCACTTTTGAAACACTTTCTTGGAGAGAACTCAAGGAGAGACTTTAGACAGGTTTTCTGACCTTGTTTTCTTGAATAGTTTGAAGCCTTTGTAAGTAGATTCTCACAAAAGTATCTTCATATAAGTTGTTCCCCCTTGAGTCTAGTTTCCATTGCTATATTTGGTAGGATTTTTCATGAAGGTTGGATTAGTGAAAAGTTTGTTTAAGCATGCAAAGTTCATACTGGGCAATAATTTGGACAATGTGTGATTCTTTATTTCTTTTAATGAAGTTCTTGGCAAGATTGTGGTCCGATCTTTTTATGGTTTAGAGTTAACATATTGAGGGATTTTACTAAGAGTTTTTCATGATATGAAAAAGTTGGAAACTGGAGGTGTAAAAATAGTTTCAGTTTTGAGTAAACTTTGATCTTTTGTTATGGAAGCATGCTCCTATGGTTTTGATATTCACATATGTTGTTCTTAGAACTTTGATCTATGTGTTAGGAAGTTATTTTGAAGACTCATGGTTGTGATCTTGAGGGAATGAATTTTCATGCATGCTAAGGTCCGGTTGAAACAAAAACTTGAGGCTCATGGGTTGTGTTGTGTTTCTAAAAGATTTTTGCAATGTGATCTTATATTTAATTCCTAGATCAATTTTAGAACTTGAATATGAAGCATATGTTGTTGTTTATTGATGGTTTACATCATGGTAAAACTAGATCTAGTAGTTTGATCAAAAACCAAAACATGTAGTACTCAGTTTTGGAGTAAATGTTCAAACCAATTATGTTGGTTGATGTTGATTTTTGTAATCTTTCATTTAATTTTTCAACCATCATATATTTTAGGATTGATTTATGAACATGTGAAGAGTATATTTTTTAAGTTTTGGAGTTTTTGGAGTTAATTTGAGGAATGATAGATGTAACACCCAGATCCCCAATAAAAACATTTTAAAATTTTCGAAGAGCCAGTGTGCTACTAAACTTGGTTAAAAACTTTTCATTTTAACGACGCGCTAGATATGAAAGATTTCATAAATAAAACAAACTTTATTAAATACTTAAAATCCAAAATCGAGTCTCCGAAAGCACTTATTTAAAAAAAAAAAAAAAACTAAAATCTCATGTGCTTATCAAAATAATTTATTTAAATCTTAAATCCTAAACTGAACATACATAAACTATATAGGCCTCTACCTCACCTTCTTGGGTCAAGTCCTGGCCTGCAGTCTCATCCTCATAAATGTCATCACCTGGGATAGTTTAAAAATATAAACTACACAAAAATGATTCGAATACTCAATAAGCAATACATCATACAACAAACATAATAAACATAAGGTTTCTTGAAAAACGTGCATACTTATAAATACATACGTACATAACAATGAACATGAACTTATCTTTCACTTATCATAGGTCTTAACCCACTATTGATCCCCGTGAGTTAGAGTTAGCGAATCTAAGTAAATTCTGATTCTGCCCGTGGCCG
>NW_023351764.1:0-2947 GCF_001411555.2 Juglans regia
TGAGAGTCCCCTAACACCGCCCCTGCATGGGCGGGAGGTGGGATTTACCTTCTCGAAATTTGCCCCCACACATCAGATGCCAAGGAGTGGGGGCATACACATTACCTGTCTGTCCCCCTGTCTTGCCCAAATGGGTCTAGAATATATTTCTCCACCCATAAAGGCCAGGAAGACATTTATGGGCTCAAAAAAGGGCCTAGAACCTATTTCTTAGCCATTTTTGGCCCAAAAATGTTATTCTAAAATTAAAAAATTTAAATTCAAGCCCTCATCCTTAAATTTAAAAAAAAATTAATCTAAGATAATACAATAATAGAAATTAAAAACTTGTGTACTTCTAAATTGCAACTAATAGTCCTAAGCTATTACAATAATAAAAATTAATCTAAAAATATTACAAGTGTTCACATAATTTAAATGAATTATAATAACACAATCAAATAACAAATTGAGTAAGATTACAGTTGACTTATGACATCATTTCGCATAATTTGGAGTGGTCATGGTGATGGGAAAGTGAGTGTATTGTGCTGTGAGACTGTAAGATTATAAAACCTGAAATATTACTAGGAAAACAAATCAGAATTACAAAAAAGAAACAAAAATAAAATACAAACATTATATAGATATGTTAAAATTATAAATATTAAAATTACTAACCAAGATGAGAATGAGATTAAGATGAGATCATTAGGATTAGGATGGAGCATATGACAGTGAGACTCCTCAAAAAACCCTACATCTGAGATATGAATTGGGGTCATTTTGATCCAATTCTGAATGCAAACTAATGCCTCCATAATGGCTAGAGATAGGGGTGTAACCGGTCCGGTTCGGTCCGGTTTTAGATAAAATCTAGGACCGAACCGGTATGTACCAGTTTTGTATTTTTCAAAACCGATTACCCACCGATTACCCTCCTAAACCGGTACTTCCGATTTTACCTGTTTCCGGTCCGGTCTGGTCCGGTTTTCCGATTTTTTTAAAATGTAAATTTCACAATTTGTCATTAAAAATTTGTTTATAAAAAACAAAAAAAATTGATTTAAAAAAAATGTTTTATACTTTTATTAATATATTAGACTATATAATAATATTAATATTAGACTATTGGTATAGTTATAAGTTATATATTAGTATTAGTTATAAACTTTTAGTGATTTAGTATTAACATTTTATGTAATAATTTATAAATTATAATAAGAAATTATTTCATATATGAATATATATATATGTTATATATAAAATTTCACATAAAAATTTATAATTATACATTATATATATTAATATTTAATATATATAAAATATTTTGTATAAAACTTATATATAAAAATATTATTTTTTATTTTTTTTAATCAACCGGTCCGGTCCAAAAAATCTCGAAACCGAAACCGGACCAGAACCAACCGGTTTTTACGTTTTAAAAACCGGTTCCGGACCGGACCGGTTCAAAACCGGTAAAACCGGTCCGGTTCGGTCCGGTCCGGTCCGGTTTTCCGATTTGAGTTTACACCCCTAGCTGGAGATAGTGAACTCCTATATTGATCTAATATGCGACATCTGGTGCTAAAGGCCGACTCTGAGGCTATGGTACTAATAGGGATGGCTAAAATACTACGGACATTCTCTCCAACGATGGGATACTTGAAGATATTAGTTTTCCACCAAGATATGATATGAAACCCTAGCGTAAATGGATGCAAATCCAATGCCAAGTATCTATCCAACTTTGACTGGGTCCTCTCACCCCACTCTAACCTAATGTTTCCTAATATCCTTGGCCACAATGAAGTGAGACGGAATGTTAAACCTACGTTCCATGTACTTAGAATATGCTTGGAACCTTTTGCCATCAACAAACCGAAACAGTAGCTCGTCTATTATGACCATACGAGTTAGGTTTCTCCTACACTCTTCCGGATCATACTTTATAAATCTCTTCAACGTTCCTCCCACTACTCTTATATGACATTTTTTTAACTTCAATCTCTAGTCTAGATTGACTCTCTAGTTTAGATTGACTCTTTTATTGTAAATATTTTAATATTAGACTCTTTTTACATTGTTCTTATAAGTGACATCCATATACTTTACCATAATGGTTACACTTAGTTTGGTGGTTATTGAGGTTACCACCCTCTATTTTGGCGAAGTGCGACCAAACAATTGAAACTTATTTCTTACTTGGTGGAGGCATGGGGGCAGGGGTAGGGTTTGTGTTTGTGGTTGCGGCAGGGATAGGAGAGCTAGTACTAAAATCTTGTTGACTATCTATTCCCGTTGACTCACAAAAATCTGAAATGTTGTCAAAATCACATAACAATTAAAACTATACAATCATGAACATCACCACAATTTGAAATTTTGATATCGAAACCCTAAAACAGAATGGATTTTTAATAACAAAACCCTTAAATTAAGTTAGAGGTTTCCATATTTAAACCCCAATCGGATTGAAACCCTAAATTTACGTACACAATAATTTACAATAAAAAATTCACACAACAAACAACTCAATCTCCACAACATACAATTCACAATCTTATCCTCCATAATTCAAACAAAACTCAAAAGAAAAAATAAAATAGACTCAGGATACTTATAGCGATTGTGACGGAGAGAGCTTCAAGTGGCGACGACGACGGCAACCTCACGGCGATGGTAATAGTGTGCGACGGACGGATAGAGTGAGAGATAGGGTAGATCTGAGAGAGAGTGACAAAGAGATGGGAGAGAGAAATATCGAGAGCCCAAAAAGGCGTCGCTTTAATATATAAGTGAATTATATATATATATATATATATATATATGCAGGCCGGTGTAGGGCCCAACCTTTCCCCCTCACCCTCTGGGGGCCCAAACAAGAGCGGTTGGCCCCGCTACTTGCATCTAGTAGACAGGGGAACTGCCCCACCTAGGCGGGGTGGGGTAGCGAGGTGCGGGGTCC
>NW_023351765.1:0-559 GCF_001411555.2 Juglans regia
TTGTACAATGAAGGTGAATGCCTCATCTATGGCACCCATCTCACTGACTTGTAATGCCCCAATGGAAGGCCCAAACCACATGGTCTATACTCTAAAAGGACTAGTCAATAATACAATTGGAGCCCCATTAGAACCTTATAAAGAGCAAGAACTTCTCAGTCCCAAGCAATGTGGGATCCCATACACCTCATACTATTATCCATATCATATGGGATATCACAATCTACTCCCCTTAAATTCTCGACGCCCTCGTCAGGCTTGTTCATTATAGGTGGCACGGCTCAATCCCAACATTTCTAGTTGGAATAGGCTCTAATACCATTTGTAACGCCTCAATGGAAGGCCCAAACCACATGGCCTATACTCCAAAAGGACTAGTCAATGATACAATTGGAGCCCCATTGGAACCTTATAAAGAGTAAAGCTTCTCATTCCCAAGCAATGTGGGATCTCATACACCACCTACCATTATCCATATCATATGGGGTATCAAAGACTCCTTGATAAAACTCGTACACTAGGTTAGGATAGGCAACCCCCAACTAGTCATAGATGAGAT
>NW_023351766.1:0-494 GCF_001411555.2 Juglans regia
AGGAATATAGAGCAATATCAACTTCGAGTAAAATTACCATTTTACCCTCTATCTGTGGAAAAATGATCATTTTACCCCTAACATAAGGATTTTGCATCATAACTTCAAAAACCACTAAAATTTACATACCTTATGTAAATTTTGTCCTAAACTTAAATATCAATTCAAAAAAATTTAAAACTAAACACAACCATTAAAACTCTATAGGGCCGAAACTTACAAGGCTAATTCTTTTACCTTTTGTTGTAATTCTTTCAAATCTCAAAACTCATGATTAATCCAAAATTTTTCTTCTACTATACTCATAACATATTCCTAATAATAATCATGTTTTGAATCATGAACAAAAGTCATCAAAATCACTAAAACCATACTTGAACTTTTTGGTTTCTCTTCTAAGTTCAAAACAGATTTTTGTTTCTAACTTGTTTTGATCAACCTCTTGATCCATGACTTGTAAAGTTGTGATCTTCAAACCAAACATCACATGGTTT
>NW_023351767.1:0-384 GCF_001411555.2 Juglans regia
GGGTTCTAAATAACTTTTGACCAATCAAATGATCTCCAAATGGAACAAATAAGATATTCACGTAAACTAGACTCCAAAATAAACAACTTTCATGAGGAAATGTTGCGAGAAAACACTTAAAAAAGCTTTGAAACAAGCATTCAAAAGAGGTAAGAAAAACTGTCCGAGAGTGTCTTTTGTGTTCTATGAAGGAAAAGTGTAAAGGAGAGTTGCTTTTTCGTGGGAAGTGGACTGAAGTGCTTCTTACACAAGCTATGTAAAGTGATAGGACTGAAGGAATGGTTAAGTGTTGGCCTTTTCTTCTCATAAAAATCAGACCAAGATCTTTTCTCAAGGTGGAGTGTGAGAGTGAAAGAGTGAGGTGGCCCTTTAGCTTTGTCTTTG
>NW_023351768.1:0-220 GCF_001411555.2 Juglans regia
ACTGTTACAAGTGTACTAGGTAATGCATTATCTCATTATATTAATTCCATTCATTTTTTTTTATCAGTTATACCACCAATCTAATTTTGCTTCTTATTGTAGGAGTTTTACAATTTTTCTTCTTATCTATTATACCGTAAATCTAATTTTGTTTCAAAAGATGCAAATGATGATGTTTCAACATTTTATGCCTCCAGTTCCATTTCGCACATTTTGTAAA
>NW_023351769.1:0-2559 GCF_001411555.2 Juglans regia
ACTCAATGGTAAGGCCATTTAGGCCATTGCCTATAGCCCCCACCCTATGTAAGGTCCTCAAAAATAAAAATAAAGTATTTAAAAAAAAACCATTTCTTTAAATAAATTTTTAAATAATTTTTATAGTTTTCAATGTATGCAAGGCTCCATAATACTAAATTTAATATTTAATACAATGATTTTTTTTATAAGTAATACATGAATGAATTATTTACATTTTAAATAAATTTTTTAAGATTTTGCTAAATTGAGGCACAAAATCTACATTGAGGCCTCCTTTTAAATTGTTGTAAATATAAATTCACAAAAACTGTATTTAAAGATTTTTACAAAAATCTCATTTTATTGAAAATTTTGATAATATTCCATATAATAATTTATATTTTATTGTGTTATAATTATGAATGACTCACTTAAATTTCACCATAGGCCTCAATTTGTATTGAGCTGCCCTTGGTTTAGATCTCAAAGAAACAACACAGATCGAAACAAAATCTCTTCAAATTTGTATAAACTCACTACATATATCATACGCATTTACACTGACATACCGATGTACACCAAAACAAACCAAATTGAAAAGCTGTCGGTAACATGTGTAGATTTAAGACATACTTAGACCCAGATGCAATGGCTGCTGTTTTCGTCGTTTATGTTGAAATCAGAGGTTGTTTTCTATAATTTTCTGCAGGCTTTCGGTTGGTCTTCGTGGAGAATTGAGTGACGTAGTGGAAGGGCTCGGGATGATTTTGGTCTTCAAGCTTTCGATAAGGAGAGAGAGAGAGAGAGAGAGAGAGAGAGATGTTTGAAAAAATGGTGAGGGTTGACGTCGAAGGAAAAAAAGGAAAAAGAGAGAGAGAGAGAGAGAGAGAGAGGAGAAAGAAAGTTTTAGGATTAGGTGAAATTTGGATGAAATAGGGAGTGATATTTAATATTTACTATTCTTTTAATAATCTTAAAAGATTGTACTACCTATTTACTATTCATTTTTTTAAAATTTTTTTCTCTACATATCAGGGCTTCAGGTGTTATGTGCAAGAGGGCATACGTGCTTTGCACGTGGCTACCCACTAATGTGTGTGTATATATATATATATATATAATATAAATTTGAGAATTCAAAAAATTCCAATTGCAAGGATGAATTTCAAAGAGATTAAATGTGTTAGAGTACTTACAAGTATTTACATTTACTAGTATAATGTGTAAATCTTCTCTATGGTATTAAATGTTGTAAGATGCACATGAATGTCTATCTCTCTCCAAAATCTATTGAGTTGACCACAAAATCAGATTCAAGCACTGGAAAATTTAAGAAAGAAAAAACCTAGGCGCCTCCTTGCCCCATCTCTTGTAAAAAATCAAGAGCTCTAAATCGGATTTTCGTCGGAGGGGGAGGAGGCCTCTCCTTCTATCCTCCTCCTCCCTCTCTTTCCCTCATTCCTCCATTCACTCACATTGTCTATCAAAGTTTATTTTGTTTAGTTTTATTTTACTTTCCTCAAAGCCGAAAAGACAGATCTACAGTTTTTCGACAACTCTTAAGAGACACGCGTGGCACAAGCAGATTCACTGGTCGAAAATCATTCAGAGGAAAGTGGTGGTTTTGCGAAAATCACCGCGTGTGGTTCTCATGCGCCATCCACATCTGCGCGTGGTTCTCATGTGCCACCCCTTCCTGCAGCTATTCTCAACACACATGCCAGATCACCAGGCTCGCCACCACCAGACCTTTTAGATCTGACCTTTGTGGCTGAAAAGAGACAAATGTGTTACCTTCATGGGTTGTCACAGATTCTGTAGTCTACTGGAATTGGTCCAAAATATAATCCATCCTTTTTCCCATCTATCTTACTGATTTCTTTTTTGGTTTCCTTATTGTTAATTAAAATAAAAAAAAGAGTTCGTCTCTTGCATGTTTGTCTGTAAAGGTTGAGTCATCTCTTTCTATGAAGGGTGAGGTTGAGTTTTTGTTTTGGCAGAGAGTGTTGTCGCTTGGACGTTTGTCTGTAGAGAGTATTAACAATAATGAAAACCAGACCAGACCAGTTATAAAAGGAAATAGTGTACTGGTGAAACTCCAAATGCATTATTTTGATTTATAATGTCATGTTATTCATCAGATTGTAAAATAGATATGACATATTATATTAAGTCATATTAGTTTGTAAACTTTTTTTTTAATATTTTAATGTAGACCAAATATTTAATATGGTGCATCATGGTTAAAAAATAAAAATAAAAATGCCCACGTCTACAATTACGCGTGTAAAGTACTGCTTTTCAAGTTTATATTTGGATTTGGTAAATGATTCCTCATGATTTTGTCTCCTCATTTTGATTACTCATGTATTTAATGTTTTTTTACTTAATGGTTAAAAAAGTGACTAACAGTATCGGTATATTTTTTTATTTTTTTAAAAATATTTAAAAAATGTGAAAAAAATAAAAATAAAAATAAAAAACTGTGGATTTTTGGGACAGATATGAGCCCAAAACCCCAAAGACATGTCGAATCCGTAATTTTCATGAACTGAGTGGTTGGGAGCATGTTAAAGG
>NW_023351770.1:0-507 GCF_001411555.2 Juglans regia
GGCAACCATGATAAGCAGCAGTCCTCTCACCGAAATGGTGGGAATCCAACAACCTTTGGATTGTAAAATACTTTTTTTTTTTTTTGTAAAGAAGTTCTAATATATCAAAAAATCTATATAGATATATAACAAATGACTGTAATAACATACAAATGATTTGAAAGAAAAATTTTAAATTTTAAATCTCACAAATCAAATTCTACTAATAATATAGATAATATACTCAATACAACAATTTAATAATAGATAACAAACAATTTCTAACCATTTTAATAAGTTTGTGAATTACCACCAATTTCCGGCATCCAAATCAAACAAGCACCAAGTTGAATGGCGCTATGACCGTGATAGAAACATATCAAACAGCAAAGTCAAAGGATAACCAACCACCTTCCACATCCAACTATTTGTGGGGATTTTTGATAAAAATAATATGGAAACAACTTTATTACAATCTAATTATAACTGAGTATAATTCTTTTTTTTGGAGCAGCTGCAAGGGCATTT
>NW_023351771.1:0-464 GCF_001411555.2 Juglans regia
GGTACCGTAGGTGGGGCGTCATTGTTGCCCCATTTGTGTGCTACTCAGGCTCTCGGCCGCGTCCAGTAGGTTCTGGCACGAGCAGCATCGTGGTGCTCAATTGCACCACCTTGGGCGTGATGGTCCCTGCTGCTTGACGCGGAGAAAATTCGACCTAGACCTCACCTAGATGCTTCCTGCTCCCAGGTGCACATTGCACCGAGGTGAACACAGCAGCGCCGCCAGGTGCGCACTGCTGCCTTAAGTCACTTCATATGCCAACCGACACATGAAGAGCAAGGATGCTTGCTGCAGATGCCTCTTTTATTATACTAGTCAACAACTAGTCAACAATAAGATATATATTTATCAACAATCCCAAACCAATTACCAATAGTGTAATAACCGGGCTTAGGCCCAGCCCCTTTATTTGGTCGGATGCAAGCCCAGCCCACGAGCTGGTTGAGTGAAGAACGGCGCCGTTT
>NW_023351773.1:0-711 GCF_001411555.2 Juglans regia
GGGCAGGTTTGGGGCACAAGACAAAACATAAAATTCTCATCTCATCTTATATCATCATTACATATTTTTTAAATCTCCATACAAAATAGAATAAACAATTCAACTTTTTCAAATCCCAATATACCTTTTTAAAATCCCAAAATAATAATAATATTAAAACATAATATTTTAAACTTCAAAACAAAACATAAAATTCTCATCCCATCCCCCAAACCTACCCTAAAAATCCTACCTATATTAGTATTGGTTCTCCTCTCTTCCCTCCCTACATCTCATTTTGTTTCTTTACTTCATTTAGAGACATGGAGGGATAAGCCTTAAGAGAAGGCTGGAGTCTTGAGATCGAGGTAATTGAGTTTATGGAGGCCAATGGGCCTGTGCCGAAAGCCTCTGCAAGATTGGACTTCTTTGTTTTTGTTGTAAGTATTCCAGGGTATGGTAAGTGTATGTTAAGTGTTTGGGTTAGAGCATTCCCATTGCATTTTCCATATCTCATTTATCTCTATAATTTAGGGAAAGTTTTAAAGTTTTGAAGAAAAACCCCTCTCCATCTCAATCCCCATTTTCCGGTTTGGGTTACGGTGTACAGTCGTTCCTCATATGACTGTACATCCCCAACGCATTAGGTTTGGCGGCCTTCGTCCCGCGTCTTCTTCTCTCTCAGTTGGCCCCTCTCTCACAACACCAATGATCGCAGCCCCTCTCCATTGG
>NW_023351774.1:0-309 GCF_001411555.2 Juglans regia
TTATTCATAAAAATATCAAAATTCTCATCTCATCTCATCCCCTAAACCTGCCTTTAGTAAATTGTATCGAGTTCATGAATGGTTATCATGTAACACCCAACCCGATTCTTGACCCAAGCCCGTTGAGGAGCCCAATCTGCCTGAAGAACAACATTGTTTTGGATAAGTAATTTCCTTTTCTTTTCCCACTTTTCTCCCACACCCCCAAAAGTTTCTCCTTCTTTTTCCCCCTTCAGTTTTCTCTCCCCCGTCACTTTCTCTCCCAGTGCACCCCTTCCACGCCACTTTTGTATCGATTTAAGGGGTAGT
>NW_023351775.1:0-371 GCF_001411555.2 Juglans regia
TGGGGAGAATGCACCGGTGGTGGTGGGGATTTGTAGTAGTAAGGTGGTGGGAGAGAGTGCACTGGTGGTGGTGGGGACTTGTACTAATAAGGAGGAAGGGGAGAATGCACCGGTGGTGGTGGGGACTTGTACTCATATGGAGGATGGGGAGAATGCACCGGTGGTGGTGGGGATTTGTAGTAGTAAGGTGGTGGGAGAGAGTGCACTGGTGGTGGTGGGGACTTGTACTCATATGGAGGAGGGGGAGAATGCACCGGTGGTGGTGGGGATTTGTAGTAGTAAGGTGGCAATGGAGAATGCACCGGTGGTGGTGGGGACTTGTACTCATATGGAGGAGGGGGAGAATGCACCGGTGGTGGTGGGGATTTGTA
>NW_023351776.1:0-236 GCF_001411555.2 Juglans regia
CTATAAACATAAACAAAAAAGCATAATTGTAATAATACAAAAAAAGTAGAGAAGAAACGCTTTAGATAGATAAATTGGAAACAGTAAAAAAATTTACATTTACCCGGAAAAAAAAAATTCTAAAGCCTTGGAAACAAAAGAGAGAAGAAACAAACAAATAAGCCTCGGACGGATAAATTGAAAACAATAAAAAAAACTTTACCTTTATTCAAACAAAAAAAACCCTAAAGTCTTGA
>NW_023351777.1:0-235 GCF_001411555.2 Juglans regia
ACAAGAAATGGACAGTAAGGGTAAGATAGGATAATATTAATATAACGAGATATTTTATTAAAAATAAAATAAAATATTATTAAATATAATTTATTTTACTTTATGATTTAAAAAAATTAAATTATTTATTATATTTTTATATAAAAATTTAAAATAATTTAAATAATAAAATAAAATGAGATGTTTTATTTATACATACCCATCGTGCTTGGAAAGAATAGCTAGCAGCTTGGAC
>NW_023351778.1:0-212 GCF_001411555.2 Juglans regia
GGGAGTGGAATATACTGAGTGACGTCCCCTTGGTTGTCGCTGGGTGAAAACGGGATCAAACGAGATGGTAACGCTCTCGTGCCGACTCCATGGCCCCTCTGCTGGCGGGGGTTAGAGGATGCTTGACCATGTACACGCTTGGTGCGGAACTGGGCATCTCTCGTTACTTCGCGTGGCGAAGGGAGCCAGGGTGTGAGGATGGTCCCTAGGGT
>NW_023351779.1:0-558 GCF_001411555.2 Juglans regia
GTGTCGTTTGGATTTGAAGATGAGTTAAGATTAATTGTGAATAGTAGTGAGATTTGTGAGTTAAAGTTGTTGAATAGTAGTGAGATAAGTTGAGATGAATTGAGATGGGCTGTGAATACAAACGAGACCTTCGTTTTATTTTTATGAATCTCCCGAAGACGCTTCGCCTTCGTCTCTATCTACCATTCATTCTAATCTTCTCTATTTTTATCTTCGCAAGATTCTCTGAGGGCAAGTTTGGAGCATAAAATAAAATATAAAATTTTCATCTCATTTCATCTCATCATTACACTTTTTTCAAATCTACATACAAAATATAATAAACAATTTAACTTTTTCAAATCTCATTACACTTTTTTCAAATTCTAAAACAATAATAATATTAAAACTTAATATTTTAAACTTTAAAACAAAACACAAAATTCTCATCTCACCCTCCAAACCTATCCTATTTCATCTCCATATTCTCTGCAAAGCGCAAACTCGATCTTAGTTCTAAAGACAACCCACAAAAACTTTGAAACTTCAACCACCTCTCGATAACAATACTATCGTTTC
>NW_023351780.1:0-547 GCF_001411555.2 Juglans regia
AATTTTTAATTTTACTTAATGATTAAAGAAGTGAGTATTAATAAAGTTATATATATTTTTTTAATTTTTTCTTAGTGATTAAGGATGTTAAAAAAATACTTAAAAGAAAATAATAAAAAAATAAAAAAATTTAAAATGCATTTGAGTAGTAGATGGATATTAATAGGATAATAACCCTAATTATCACTACCCTATTTATTTATCAGGGTAACTAGCGACACCCCGGCCACCTTGATAGTGCCCTTTATTGAGTTTAGATTTCTAATTATAATTTAGAAATATTATTGAGTTTTTAATTATGTATATTTTTAAGACTTGTATTGATATTATTTTATAATATAATTTCTATATATATATAATTTATCTATATATCGACTATCTCGTAACGGTGCACCAAAACGTACCGATATCGAAATATTCTATTCCAATCATTGAACCGAAACGATCACCAGAACAGAATTCAAAACTTTGCTCAAGAGCTCAAGTTCAGGTGGAAACCATGTGGGCTGGGGGCGGCGGGGGGGGGGGGGGGGGGGGGGGGGGGGGC
>NW_023351781.1:0-1503 GCF_001411555.2 Juglans regia
TTCATTTAAATCTCGTATTTATTCATTTCTTCAAAATGATTGTGCGGTATTAGCATACTCACAATTGTAACTATCATTTCTCTTATTACAAACTTCTCAAAGAGCTTTTAGAAAGACAGAACTCGTTAAGTAAAAAATTTATCTCTATGTAAACATGACAAGTCCCTACTTTTATGTTTTTTTTTTTTTTTTAAAATTTCTAACCATCGAATGATCAATATATATTAAAACTGGTGAGCTCATTCGTAGTACGTAAGGGCAGATTTAAGAGAAGTGGAGAAGTATGATGTGAGTAGGTGAAACTAGAATGCTTAAAATGTACTTTGTGCCGTAGAGATGGACTTGCACATTAAAAAAAAGGTCATGTTTAGTTATGAATTCTGATGGAAACGGATAACTGCATGTTAAAGTTCTTTATAATAGTCCATTGCTTTCGGAGTGATACAATATATGTACGTAGTAGAGTAGAGTAGAGTAGAGTAGGGTAGGCTTAATTAATTAGTTATAATAGTCCATTGCGTTCGGAGTGCTATTGACGCACCGTTACTCTTGCACCTCAAAAATATTACAGTAACTTATCTCATCTCATCTTATTTTATTACATTATTATAAATTTTACAAAATTCTTATATAACATAATAAACAATTCAATTTTTTAAAATTTTAAAATAAGAATAATATTAAAAATTAATATTTTAATAATATTTTATTATATTTTTATATTAATTAATTTTATCTCCACTCAATATACAAACCTAACCATAATTAATAAATCCCTTTTCCTAAGTTAAAAGCCAAGTTTGGCCAAGCTAGCTAGCTGGTGAGCAAGCTGGAGCGTAGGGATCGAGTGGACAGGGTAGGTATCCTTCTTTTTCGTTGCAAATCATTTTTAGCTCTATGGCAAGCTAAGCGGCCTATGTTTTTATAAGGTGGAGGAAAGGAAGTGAGAAGTGAGAAGTGAGAACTTTCACGAGATGACAATGTTTAGAGAGCCCAAATTCATCACTTATTGGTGGAATATTATGACTCCATACTTCTTGATCAAACTCAATCCACGTGGAAGAAAATATTTAAAAACTACAAAATTTATTCATATGAAGAGTATGCAGAGATCGATCGTTTGCTTTATTAATCTCCATAACTTATTGATTCTGTTTTCTTCGATTCCTATTATGCATTAATAAAAGGACTTTAGGGATAAAAAAAGATGATACCAAACTCTGGGAATCCTTTTTAAATAGTAAATATATATATAATGCGATTTATTCTTTCTAAGAAATAAGTTAGACGTACACAAGATTACAGTTTACTTTCATATAGCAGCAGCCAATCCTTCTCCTCACTTCCTGTTCCATATTGGACATGAAATGAAGTTGGAGAAGCCTTCTTTATACAAGCTAAGCATACACATTTCTGCATGGACATATATATATATATATATATATATATTTATATAAGAAGATCAGACCATGCATGGAAAAAAATAAAAGAGAAAAATAAAAA
>NW_023351782.1:0-253 GCF_001411555.2 Juglans regia
AGGGACAAATTCCATCTTTGTAGGTATGCAACACAGGAACCCTTCGGTAGCCCAACATGCTATTCACACGAGGAGCAAAAATGAGGAGGAGCACGCCTAACAGTGCGATGCACAAGCACGGAGCCTGTCAAGACATACAACCTTGTCACCACTCACACGCCGTTACGTCCGCCAGACCACAACATCAAACAAATTGAACCACACCCCAACCAAGCACAAGGCTAGCTGAGCGTGTGGAAGCATTGTGTGGTGT
>NW_023351783.1:0-963 GCF_001411555.2 Juglans regia
ATTAGGCTCTAGAAGGGTTTTAATACCCATGGAGGCCCACGGGGTGTTTTCCCGGGCTTGGACCTCCACGGACCAGCAAGACACTTGAGGCCTAAATATCCCTTGACCTAACAGAGTTCAAGTTGAATCGATAAAGAGAATGCCTGCCAATTATCCCAACATTATTAAGATGTCTATCCATTCAAAGCAGATAGATAACTCTGAGGAGCGGGAGTTCAAGTTTCAAATAACAGATGAGATAGTTAACCCGAAGAAGAAGAATCTCTATTTAAAGAGATCAGGTATGCTAACAAAATCTGGAATATATTTTGCTTTGAGATTACTCGGATCGCCACTGACTTAGGCATCACGCCAATTATCCCAACATTATTAAGATGTCTATCCATTCAAAGCAGATAGATAACTTTGAGGAGCGGGAGTTCAAGTTTCAAATAACAGATGAGATAGTTAACCCGAAGAAGAAGAATCTCTATTTAAAGAGATCAGGTATGCTAACAAAATCTGGAATATATTTTGCTTTGAGATTACTCGGATCGCCACTGACTTAGGCATCACGCCAATTATCCCAACATTATTAAGATGTCTATCCATTCAAAGCAGATAGATAACTTTGAGGAGCGGGAGTTCAAGTTTCAAATAACAGATGAGATAGTTAACCCGAAGAAGAAGAATCTCTATTTAAAGAGATCAGGTATGCTAACAAAATCTGGAATATATTTTGCTTTGAGATTACTCGGATCGCCACTGACTTAGGCATCACGCCAATTATCCCAACATTATTAAGATGTCTATCCATTCAAAGCAGATAGATAACTTTGAGGAGCGGGAGTTCAAGTTTCAAATAACAGATGAGATAGTTAACCCGAAGAAGAAGAATCTCTATTTAAAGAGATCAGGTATGCTAACAAAATCTGGAATATATTTTGCTTTGAGATTACTCGGATCGCCACTGACTTAGGCATC
>NW_023351784.1:0-3705 GCF_001411555.2 Juglans regia
CCCCCCCGCCCCCGCCCCCGCCGCACGCGCGGGGAAAGTCCTCTTTCTCTTTGGTTGCAAAAGGTCGAGAG
Source organism: Juglans regia (assembly GCF_001411555.2). Classification (NCBI taxonomy): domain Eukaryota; kingdom Viridiplantae; phylum Streptophyta; class Magnoliopsida; order Fagales; family Juglandaceae; genus Juglans; species Juglans regia. The sequence goes on from NW_023351784.1 coordinate 72, forward strand.
TGAGCATCGGTGAAACACATCCTTAAAATGTTGACACCGTATGTGGGATTGGTAATCATACCCACCACAACTCGATCTCAGGCAACTAGAGACCAAGAGGAGACTTTGCGAATCATGGAAGGAAGACTTGTAGAAATGGAAGAAATAGTGATGAAACTCACCACCGAGGTCAACTCACTACGAAAGGAGAATGACTTCCTAAAGGCGAAGAACGGACTGACACGACACCCAGTCAAGCTGACAGGGTGGAGATGGAGGCACACAACGTGGGCGTAGGTAAGGCCCATCAGGAGAACGAGGACACGAAGAAGTTGCACCAAAAAGATAGGGACATCGTCTTCGGTTGATCAGCTGTTAACTAGCACCAACTTACCATACACCTCGGAGATCATGGCAGTTTCACTTCCACCAAAGTTTAAGGTCCCGTCGATAGACATGTGCGATGTCTCCAAGGATCCGGTGGAATACTTGGAAACCTTTAAGACCCACATGACTCTCCATGGATTCCTGAAAGAGATTGCATGCAGAGCCTTTCCTTTGACTTTAAAAGGAGTAGCTCAAGGATGGTTCAGAGCACTGTAGTCCATTGAAAGTTTTGAAGAACTTGGCAGATAATTCATCACCCAATTCATGACCAGTCGATGGAGGAGACGGCCAACAACGTACCTGTTGACGGTGAAGTAGAGGGAGGACGAGAGTCTGAAGGCATACTTAACTCGGTTCAATAAGGAGAGAATGATAGTTGATAATCAAGATGAAAAAATTATGTTGGCAGCATTGCTCGGGAGAATCTGGCTGAGAAGTCCTTTCATGACCGAGCTAGCAAGCTCCTAAAAAATGTAGGAACTGATTTTGCATATTTGAGCGAGATCTCCTAAAAACCATTCTATAACAATAATTGAGGAAAAGAGCACCTTGGTGTCACTAATCAGATCCCCCAAATATGCTTGTATGGACAATGAGAAGAGGCATGAAAGCGAGGAGTTAAAAAAACTATGCCTAATTCACTTATAGAGATGCTATTTCCAAGAAGGCACAACTTAGAGATGAAATGCAGTACAACTAAGGAAATTATAGAGCAGAGATCTGCAATTCATATTAACAAAGTTAAACTAGACTTTCATTTCTTTCACTTTATTTCCTGCTGCTTCTAAAGCAAGTGAAGGTAGACTATGTGCATATTATTGTTAGGATAAAATAGATCATGAGTAACTCTAGATTGTAATAATGTTTAGAAGGATAATAGCTGTAAGTTGCAAGAAAAAGAACAATATGAGATCAGCTAAGGGAGGATCAGGAAGAAGTTGTAAAAGAAAGAAAAGAGAAATATTTCCTAGTAAATAAATGAAAAAGATAGGAAAAATGGGAAATCTTGTAAAATGAAAGTAAAAGATATCTAAGATAGAGGGTGGCTAGCTTATGCAAATAGTTGGGAGCAAAGTTATAAAAGAAATAAGTGATCAAAAGTAGAAGTGAATATAACAATATAGAAGATGGAGATTTAGTTTGTGCTTGAGAGAGAGCGACAGAGTTTAGGAGTGATCAAAACCCACCTTTGTCCTCCACATAATGCGTTAATAACACAAACTCATCTTTTGAAAAGCCGCAAGCGAGCAAATTCCCTTCTTATGCTTTTAAGGGTTTTAATTTAAAGTAGGGAAGATAATGATCTTTTGGTGATTTTAAAGTAGCAACATGATTAAGGTTTGAAGAAAAGATGCTCATATGATATTTTCTTAACACTTTATGTTTTTTTATTCCTTGTTAACTTTGATTTTGTTATATTTTGGGCCCTCAGGCTAGTCACTTTACAATGCTCTCCAAGGAAGAGAATGTTGGGGCTACGAAAATCAAAGAAGGAAAAGTTATTAATATAACAAAACGCTTCACAAAGCATGAAAAGTAGTTCTCTTTCGCTATTTCTTAGGAAAGATTTTGCTTTATGCATCTATAGTAAAAGGCCGCTTCTCCTTTGCACAACCATTACGTTATGGATCATGCATTGATGTTATTTTGCATTCCCAACATTCAAGTTTTCAAATATTGTAAGGAGCATTATGCACGGCCGATAACTTACCAAAACAAATTATGCAAAGCCGATATCTGCGATAAAGTAACTTTGGACTTCTTTTTCAGACTAAGAAGGATGCATATTAGAAATGTTTTGCTTCTAAGGGTGAAAATATCCAGTTGCATGGGGTTTGGGAAAGTTTTGAATAATTTGAGAGATTTCTTTTGCCATGGAATTCTTGTATGTTACTTTATTCATTGTTTATTATAAGTGGAAATCCCCAACTTTGTGCAACAACTTCATAAACTCATATACTCTAGAAAAAATGGCAGCATTTTCTTCTCTCTTAGCATAACTCACTTACTTACAATATAGAATTGAAAAAAATAGGGCCATAAATTCTACAAGAAAAGGCTTTTGATTCAGCAAAAACAAGCGGCAATTTGGTGAATTAAAATTATCTAATACTCATAACTGATTAAGCAACTCAAACATAAAAGACAGATACACAACATTAAACCGCAAACATAGGAACATGCACATTCAGTTTCACAAAGAAAAAAAAAAGGCTCGTACGCACAAAAACCACTACTTTTGTAATGGAACCTACTCATGAAGTGGGGAAGATAAATGCAATGGAAATTTCAGATATACCTCTACGGTGGGGATATTTCCTGGAGCAGAAATTGATCATGCTAGACTGCCCAAAAAATTAAATTTGCATCAAAATAGAGGCACGAAATTGAAATTTGTAAGGGAAGCTGGAAACGTAGGGCCTAGCTTCCCAAAGAGAGACAATATTCACGTGGAGAGAAGGTCGTGTCCGAACTAGGGTAGCCAATTGTGGGATTTGAAGTTATGTGAAATTGGTGAACCAAGAACGAAAGGGAGAAGGTCAGTGTGGGGAAATGAGACTCAGAAAATGGGCCAAAAGCTCACAACGGAGGAGTTGACACTGTGAGAGAACACTGGGATGGGTGGAGCTTGTAGGGTTTGAAGATGGAGTCTGATGGGTTGCAGGGTCAAAGTGCAGAAGGGTGCTCGTCGAAGTGGGAAAACATGGGGGGAAATAAGTTGCGGGGAAATTAAAGGGATTCTGTCACTTTTGGCGCCCCCATGCTGAAATCCCGACCAAAATCACAGTATCGAGAAAACTTTTTAATTACTACAAGGCTACACGGTCGAGGAACCCTCCGTTATGCTAATCGTCAATATGAAGTGGTCGAGCATCTCTCGCACCTTACTCCACTCGTTGGTTCAGTAGTGATGTAAGGGCTTCAGCATAAAGTATAAACAGATAGGGGGATATGAGATCCCCTTGTTTAAGTCCTCTAGAAGGCAAGAACTTCTTTTGGGGCTCACCATTAACAAGGATTGAGTAAGATACTGAGGTCAGACATGTTTTTATCATATTGATCCAATGAGAAGGAAATTTTATCTTAATCATAACTACTTCCACAAACCTCCATTTTACTCTATCATAGGCCTTGCTCATATCTAGTTTCAAAGCCATGAAGGCTTCTTTTCCCTTTCATTCTTAAGTTCATGGAGTGTAAGACCTTGTATGCAATTAATGTATTATCAATTATGAGTCTTCCAAGAACAAAGACACTTTGATTTAAT
>NW_023351785.1:0-509 GCF_001411555.2 Juglans regia
GTGACATAATATCATGTGTAACAGATGAATAATTCACGACAGAATAAATTCTGTGTAGCAGATAAATATGTAATGACTTGGCATGGCATATATGATAACATGCATACATACAATTTAGTTCCCTTACTTATCACATATACATATTAAATTGATAGTAAGTTAAAAGCTAACTTACCTCGATCTTCGCGCTTCGAGACAAAACTCAAGTGCGATCACGGGAAACTGATAGTAGTGATTTCTAAAAATTAGAACTTAATCACTAACAATTAGGAATATGAAAAAATATCAACTTAGAGTAAAATTACCATTTTACCCTCTACATGTGGGAAAATGACCATTTTACCCCTAACTTAAGGATTTTGCATCATAACTTCAAAAATTTAAAACTAAACACAACCATCAAAACTCTATATGGCCGAAACTTACAAAGGCTATTTCCTTTGCTTTTTGTTGTAATTCTTTCAAATCTCAAAACTCATGACGTATTCTACGTGTCACAATTGCTGTGT
>NW_023351786.1:0-641 GCF_001411555.2 Juglans regia
CGGCTTGCCTTGGCAGCCCCTAGGCACGCCCCATGGCTTGCCTTGATAGCGCCGCTCGCACGCCCCATGGCTTGCCTTGACAGCGCCGTGGCATGCCCCATGGCATGCCTTGGCAGCCCCGTGGCAAGCCCCATGGCTTGCCTTGACAGCCCCGCTCGCACGTCCCACGGCTTGCCTTGACAGCCCTGTGGCACGCCCCATGGCTTGCCTTGACAGCCCCATGGCATGCCTTGGCAGCCCCGTGGCAAGCCCCATGGCTTGCCTTGACAGCCCCGTGGCATGCCCCATGGCTTACCTTGACAGCCCCGCGTGCACGCCCCATGGCTTGGCTTGACAGCCCCATGGCACGCCCCATGGCTTGCCTTGACAGCCCCATGGCATGCACAGCGAGGATAGCACGGTGCCCACGGGCGATGCCTTGATAGCCCCATGGCTTGCCTCGGTGGTGCCCATGGCGTGCCCCATGGCATGCACAGCGAGGTTAGCACGGTGCCCACGGGCATGCCTTGACTGCCCCATGGCTTACCTTGACAGCCCCATGGCATGCACAGCGAGGTTAGCACGGTGCCCACGGGCCATGCCTTGACAGCCCGATGGCTTGCCTTGACAGCCCCGTGGCTTGCCCCATGGCATGCCTTGAC
>NW_023351787.1:0-1054 GCF_001411555.2 Juglans regia
ACACGATGGGTGTACTCTGTGTGGGGTATAGTATATGTGAGGAGTATACGTGGAGTGTACTCAGTGGCGTAGTGCTTGTAAGAGGAGTACATATGGAATGTACTCTATGTGGTGGAGTGATACACCATATGGCAAGGATGCCATAATGGTGATGTGTCGTAGTGTATGAAGGGAGTACACGAGGAGTGTACTCCATGTGATATGGTGATGCACCATATGGCGTGTATGCCATATTGGTGATGTGGCATGTATGTGGAGAGTACATATGGAATGTACTCTATGTGGTGGAGTAATACACCATATGGCAAGGATGCCATAATGGTGATGTGTCGTAGTGTATGAAGGGAGTACACGAGGAGTGTACTCCATGTGATATGGTGATGCACCATATGGCAGGTATGTCATAGTGGTGATATGGTGTGTATGGATGGAGTACATGTGAAATGTACTCCATATGATGGGTGATGCACCATATGGTAAGGATGCCATAATGGTGATGTGTCGTAATGTGTATGAATGGAGTATACGAGGAGTGTACTCCATGGGATATGGTGATGCACCATATGGTAGGTATGCCATAATGGTGATATGGTGTGTATGGATGGAGTGCATGTGAAATGCACTCCAAATGATTGGGGATGCACCATATGGCGTGTAGGCCATAGTGGTGATGGAGCGTATGTAAAGGGAGTACGAGTGGAACGTACTCCCTGTGATGGAGTGATGTACCATATGGTAGGTATGCCATAATGGTGATGTGGTGTGTATGGAGTATACGTGGAGTGTACTCCACGTAGCAGCGACACTCCGTGTGGCGTGTCGTAGAGATAAGGATGGTTATGTGATTTATGGGCGTGAAATGTGATTGATAGTGTCGAGAACTGTGGAACAGTGTCCCGAAGTAGTTATGGCGTAGCCTGTAGTCTGAGGTGACAAGTGTCACTGCGATGGACTTATGGCTAAAAGTATGCGTGAAGTATCAGAGCAAGTATAAGAGTGTGCAGCGGAAGCATGGCTGAGGAATGTCACGAAGTGACATGACTACTGACAGTCT
>NW_023351788.1:0-1179 GCF_001411555.2 Juglans regia
CAGAAACTCTATAGGCAACAGGCCTGTGACCCCGCCGCGGCATCGCAGCTAATGTGGCATTATTTAAAAAAACAAAAAAAACAAAAACAGTTCTCAAAATCCCATCCCCACGAACACAGCAACCCTTCGTCTTTGACCCATCGAAACACCCATCCACACGAACACAGAAGCCATCGTCCTCTCCCCATTGTCTTCGTCTCCTCCCAAGTGACCCCCATCCCATTGTCTTCGAGAGCAGAACTGGTTGAATAGGGGTAGAACTGGGCAGTTGAAGCTCATCAATAAGAATTAACTTAGCTTAACGTGCTACTATGGACTGGGCAGTTGAACAGGGACCGAATCTGGAGACAGAGAGCCATCATCGAAGCTTGCCATGGAAATGCCCAATACACAGATCTAGAAATAGTTATAAACTGTTCGTGAAAAATCATGAATCTCTTTTCATTTACTTCTATATGTTTTCTCTGCAACCAAAAAAGACAATCACACAAAATTAGATCTCAAATCGAGACCTGAAGTTATAAATTTCCTTTCGCATTTATTTTCTTCTGTTTTTCTCAACAACCAAACACCCAGAGAGAGAGAGAGAGAGAGAGAGAGATAGAGAGAAATTGTGAAGAGAGTCCATGGAGCCCAATGGAACTTGCGAGTGTGAGCAGGGGATAGGACGAAGAGAAGAGACCCAAAACCATCGTGGGTTCGACTGTGACGTGGAGACGACGAAGAGAGGTCTACGAAAGGTAATCGTGGGGATGGAGAAGAAGAAGAAGATGGAGAAAATGGGGGCGAAATGAAGACAGAGAAAGGTCTGTGGCTTTCTTCAATTCAAAAAAGTAATCGTGGGGATGGAGGAAGAAGAAGATGGTGAAACTGTGGATTGGAAATGGGGTGGAGACCAGAGCCCTTCTGTTTTCAATTTTTGCGAAACGAGGTCGTTTCCATTTTAGCCACATTGGATGCGATGTCGCGGCGAGGACACAGGCCGGTTGTCCGTAGCATTTCTGTATGTAAAGGGGGTACTATTTTTTTTTTAAGTGTAAAAAAATAGGACTTCATTGAACTTTGTAAATATTTTTTGTTCTATTGTGAAATGCAATGAGGAGTGCATCTTATTGTTCATGATTTTTGGAATGCATCATGCTTAGGTATGGGATGCCAATGATGCTTAGGTATGGGATG
>NW_023351789.1:0-264 GCF_001411555.2 Juglans regia
ACTTGGTCCATAGAGCACACGCTTGAGCCGATAAACTTTTGGCCTATTTTGTGATTCAAGAAATATCATACAGAAAATTCGCTCGAGTAAAACTCAAGCAAATAGTTTTCTCGACAACTCGTTAGAACAAATAACGTGATAATTGTGAAATTAGGATTTTCACTATACAATCATATATATATATATATATGTTTATTATAAACAATTTGACTATTCTAAGCATTGTAATTTTGTCCCATTGTGTACTTTAACATTTTTCAAGAT
>NW_023351790.1:0-3582 GCF_001411555.2 Juglans regia
GGTGCATCTCACAATTCATTTACCACGAGAGTCATCGCTTGGTGGACTGGTGCAATATAGGTGGATGTATCCTTTTGAAAGATATCTAGGAAAGTTCAAGCTTTATGTTAAAAATAAAGCTCGTCCGGAAGGCTCAATTGCAGAGGCCTATATTCATGTTGAGTGCCTTACATTTTGCTCGATGTATCTCCATGAGATTCAGACAACATTTAATTGACCAGAACGAAATGTTGATGTCGTTCAAAACCATGGAGCAGGAATGTTATCTATTTTCTCACAAAAGGTTCGGCTACTTGGATCACCCTCCGTTGAAAGAATAGATGAAATATTTTTTGCAAAGGCCCGGTGGTATGTGCTCAACAATTTCCCTGAGATTGAACACTACCTAGATTAAGTATTGCTTACTCTAAACTCAATCATATCATTAGAAACAATTCATTTTCTGGAGATAGAAATCCATTCAATTATTTTCATTGTCTATGCATGTAGTTAACACTATAACAAGATTAAAGAAGAAGGCTCTAGCAATGTCGATCGTAGGTACCAAATTCAATTTCCCAACTGGTTCAAAAGCCATGTAAGTTTGCTCATTGTTAACCTCAATACCATATATACCACTTCAATTTGATGACAAAAATGACATTTATTGCAATTTCTAAACTAATTGAGCTAACGATTGCTACTAACAGGTCTGTGAATTGCGTTCCTTGAATCCAAATGAGGTTAGTGATGAAGTCTATGCTCTAGCATGTGGACCCAATCCATGGGTTGGGTCATACAGTGGATGTATTACAAATGGAATAAGGTTCCATACGAAGGACCACGAACAACATCGACTGTAACGCCCCGATCCCTGAGGTCCAGAGAGTTAGCTCTTAATACTTAATATCAACTTCAATAACACAACTATAAAATCCATAAAACTCCATAAAATGTTAATCCATTTAATCAACCCAAATATCTATGTTCCTTCATGGGGACAACAAAGAAATTCTCAATAACATAAATTAAAAACTCTCCAAAGACTCGAAAATATCCTTAACTCATCAAATCAAAATAACTGAAAATAAATCAGTTTACTAACTACGACTCTCAAATAAGCACTTGTGCCCTCAGACACTTATTCCACTACAATCATCACACCTTGCTAAAACTTCCTACTCTTGATCTCCATCTGAACCATCAAAATAAATTTCACAACTTAAAAATTATAAAATAAATCCAACGAGAAATTCGATAAATTTTAAAACAAGTAAAACAATATTTAAATTAATTAAAAATAATCTTCCACAAAAAGATAAATATGCTAAAATGCGGGGTATTATATCCTCTCCCCCTAAAAAATTAATTTCGTCCTCAGAATTTGCTTAGCTAACTGCTGCTACTTCCAATCGGTTATTCACGCTTCCGCTGTGCCACTCTGATTTGAGTTGAATTAGAGCCTACACTGCGTTGTGTTGATTCCTGTCTCGTGCTGTGAAGTCAATCCTCTGAGGCGGGTTGGGGTTCATGCTCCCATCTGGTTGCTTTGGGCAATCTCTGAGGGGGTGGCTATGCTTCCCACATTGAAAACACCGTCCAGTTCTCCTTCTACAATCTCCAAAGTGTAGTACGTTGCATGACTTGCAGGAGTTATTCCGTTGATTGTCCTACACCTGTCTCTGGCCTGGGTTGTTCACTAACTTCATCCTCTTCCATGGTCCTTGATTCTCATTCGAGGGAAACCCCAATGGCGTCGGCCCCTTCCTCTGCTCCTGAAGTTCTACACTTCTCTTGAGGCCCGCTCAACTATTGTGGCCTTATCTACTAATTCTGAGAAGTTCTGGATCTGAAGGGCCACCAATCGCTCATAAATCTAGTTATTTAGTCCCTCCTCAAATTTTTGGGTCTCCTTATCCTCATCGGGTATCAAATATAAGGCAAAACGTGATAGTTCAATATATCTGGCCACATACTGGTGCACTGTCATAATACCCTGTACTAAGTCGGCAAAGTCCTTCGCCCTAGCATCCCTAATCGATCTTGGGAAGAAACTGTCAAAGAAAATATGCTTGAAGTGGGACCAGCTAACCACTCCCCTCCCATCAACTTCCCTGATGGTTCTCTCCGATATCCACCATTGTTTAGCCTCACTAGTCAACTTGAAGGCAGAGTACAATACTTTCTGTTTGTTAGTGCAATTCAAGACACAAAGTACCTCTTCAATGTCCTGGATCCAATCCTCAGCTAAGGTTGGGTCGCCACAACCATCAAAAGTGGGAGGGTGCATCTGATTGAACTGCTCTATGGTGCATCCGTCCCCTTCATTTCCTGCATTCAGGCCTCCAAGATTTCGAAAACGACGTTGAGCAGCCATCCTGGAAGACTCATCTTTGGTTAAACGTTTCAAAGGAGGAAAATAATAAAGTAATAACTACGCAAAAAATATAACTACTAATTAATCTATAAATCACGAATCAATAATCTATTTCTTGTCATTCGTAGAATTCTAAACCCTAATTCAAAAATTTATTTCCTAAAGTCCAAAATTTCAAGATCTCATATATTAGAGTCTATGGAACTTCAAACTTGGCTTTTAATCAAGCTTATTTGCACCTATAAAACCTAAACCTTAAATCTTATCAAAATCATTTTCTACATTCCATCAAAAAGCCTAGTGGATCTAAGACCTTAAACGTCATGAAGATCAGTTCTTGAAATTTACAAACTTTAATACCTCAAATTTCCTGGAACATATTCCCAAAAGCCTATCAGATTCTAAAACTTTAAATACAAATTTCATCATCTCCTAGTCCTAGAATTTCTACACCTCAAATCTGAAGTTTCTTCATAAACCCACAGATATCTAAACCTCCAAGGTTTATAGTATGCAGAATTCAAACCTGTCTCTGATACCAACTGTAACACCCTGTTCCCTGAGGTCCGAAGAGTTAGCTTTTAATACTTAATATCAAGTTCAATAACACAACTATAAAATCCATAAAACTCCATAAAATGTTAATCTATTTAATCAACCCAAATATCTATGTTCCTTCATGGGGACAACGAAGAAATTCTCAATAACATAAATTAAAAACTCTCCAAAGACTCAAAAATATCCTTAACTCATCAAATCAAAATAACTGAAAATAAATCAGTTTACTAACTACGACTCTCAAATAAGCACTTGTACCCTCAGACACTTATTTCATTACGATCATCACACCTTGCTAAAACTTCCTATTCTTGATCTCCAGCTGAACCATCAAAATAAATTTCACAACTTAAAAATTATAAAATAAATCCAACGAGAAATCCGATAAATTTTAAAACAAGTAAAGTAATATTTAAATTAATTAAAAATAATCTTCCACAAAAAAGATAAATATGCTAAAATGCGGGGTATTACATTGACGGATTCAAAAATAATGAGATTCTTGTTAACGAAGTACATCAGTCTAATAATGTGGAGTTATACGGTGTGCTGAAAGATACTTTGGAATTACGTTACATGGGATGGCATCTTTTATACTTGTTTAAATGTGATTGGTGGGACGTCAGTAATCATAACCGAGGCATACATGTAGACGACCATCTGACAAA
>NW_023351791.1:0-1535 GCF_001411555.2 Juglans regia
GGGATGTACCCATGCGAGTTGGTCAGGACTCGAAGAAGTGTTGTTTAATTACTTTCTTGGAGAAAATATTAGGGGAGAGATAGAGCTTCGACCCCAATGAAAAGAGGGTGGCTACTGCATGCTAGGGTGGTGCATGGCCACCCTCTCATCTTGCGATTCTTTATAAGGGGAGGGCGGGCTAAAGTACCAATGGACTACCCCAAGCAAATTAGGAGGTGGAGGCCGCCTACGCAACCACTCCTTCACCCCTCACAAGGTAGATTCCGTTACCTCATGAGGCGGTGCTATAGTTGGAGAGGGCCAAATTGGATTCGGGTGTACAATCCATTACACTATTTTGAGTTAAAAAAACAAGAACATAAGGATTAGCGGCTTGCCTTTTTTTTTTTTTTTCTTTTGATAAAAATGTTTAATCTTGATGAGAATGTATTGTTATTTGGTTTCTATTTTCATTTTTCCAAAAGAGTAAACAAAATCAACATTCTCATGACTCAAGTGAACATTAGGTGTATATATATAAATATATATATATATATATATATATCATGTGTGTGTATGTATATACCCTTTGGATAATGCTTGGTTGCCCGAAAATCTTGCACCGATCGGTACAGTTGGGGGCAACATCCTCGGTCTCCCTAGCAATGCCCATAACCTTTATATATGTTCTCTTCATGAAATGTTGATTATATATATATATATATATAAGCGAATCAAATTTGAGTTTTCAAGAAATAGAAATATGAAATCAGCGTACATCTAAGTTGTCTATATCGGCCTACTACAACATTAATTAAGTAGTGATCCGAAAAAAATCGATGTAACAAAAGTTAATTTTATAAAAATAAATAAGTTATGGGTTAAATAAGCTGTCGGATTTTTTATTGTATGAAGATCTTTTGTTAGGGCCAAACCTAGTTTTGTTTTCGATTTTATATTCAAAATCGATTAAAAATTTTAAAAATTTGGGGCCTAGGAATGGTTTAATTTGTTCTTGATTGTTGTGCTGATCTTAATATAAATATATAAAAAGTTCTACTTATCATCTCCTATATCACATAGCAACATGTGATTTATTATTTTTTTATTATTCTAATATATATATATATATAAATCTTTCTCTCCTTTTTAAAATTGATATTACTTATATGGAGAAATAATTATTTTTGTAATTCTGCTCCCATTTCGAGTTAAGAGATAGATAAATAAACACATTCCATTACACTAATCGGGGCGTTTGTAGTGACTAAGGGGGTCGAAGACCGAGAAGTGAGTTATTTATCAGCAAGCATTCTTCTTATGGCTAGATCCAATCTCCTGGTCCCTGCGGAAAGGAAAAATGATTTCAACTTCTTCCTTTCGGAAAGGGAGGATTAGGAAAATCCTATTAATTGCAGCTTTCTCTAGACCTCTGTGAAAAGCATGAAGTCGACGGATTTTCCTTTTTACTATAAATTTCATTGTTGTCGGTATTGACATGTAGAATGAGACTCTATCTTTATTCTCGTCCGATTAATTAGTTCTTCAAAAGATCC
>NW_023351792.1:0-238 GCF_001411555.2 Juglans regia
CTATTCTATTTTTTTTTTTTTTTTGAAATACAATCTCTATTCCTTAATTAAGGATAATAGAGTCCAAAGTCGGGAGTTCAATCCCCACCAAACTATATTAGGGTATAGTTCAAAAACATGTCTAAGTTCTAACAAATAAAAGAAAACCCCATTTCATCATACGTGCTAGTACTCGCACGGACTTGAGTTTTGAGTGCCACCCAAATTTTGGCATGTTCGATTCTCTCCATGATCTATC
>NW_023351793.1:0-606 GCF_001411555.2 Juglans regia
TCATTCGAGAGCTGAATTGTAAACCTCTAAACATAGCTAGTAATTCTATTTATTTACCTTCCAAAATTACATGTATTCACTATAAGAAAATTATTTATTTGTCATTAGTTAAGTCTAATGAAATGATTATTTATAATCAAAATAAATAATCTTTTTGTTACAATTAATGATCACAAAAATGCGTTTTTTTTTTTTAGTAGTATTTTTTCATGGAGAGTGTACTGTCGGGTCTAAGATGTTTTGGTCCCACTGTTGGAGATTCTCTGCCATCACTAATGATCTTGACCATGTCGCAGGTATCTGGCGATGTTCTCGAGATGCATCGGTTTGGAATACGAGGAACACGGAATAGATGTTCAGTGCCAGGTTCTATACTCCTACGTTCCTTTTTTATTTACAAAGAAAAATAATATTTTGAGTCATACTGTGCATTTTTTTTTTAAAAAAATAATAATAAATATAAATTTATAGAAAAAAAATTAATTTTTTAATAATAAAATTAATTTTTTTTTAAATTCATCATGATTTTTAAAAAATTCATTAATTTAGACAATGTATAACTATATTTAACATTACTGTATAACTAAATTAATATTAATTTAGACA
>NW_023351794.1:0-1140 GCF_001411555.2 Juglans regia
GTATTTTACTACAAGGAATAAACACATTTCCGGCGACGGAATTCGCCACAAATAAATGAATATATCGCCGCAATAAAGTAGTTCCGGCTACCTAAACTTGCCCCAAAGTCGCCGCTCTTAACCAGCCAAGTAAGACGTTTTGTGCCGAGATGGAGGACGGACAGAAATGCAGATGACAAATATCAGTACAGCAGTTTCAATGTCAAACGTCGTATGTGCTGAAAATAAAAGCCAGACAATGATGATTTTAATGACTTCTTTTTTCTTTCTCTTGTTTGGGACTCAAGTACACAGATAACAACTTCATATACATGGACTCCATATGAAATGTAGTCATTCGGACTATGGACTGGTAAGTACTTCAAGATAAAATGCAGTAGTCATTCGGATTTATGAAAGCAATATTACACCCGGTCCAAAACAGATCAGCAGCAGCGTTAGAGAGAGAGAGAGAGATCGGTAGAGCCTAAAATAGTGAAAGATAACTCACCGGCGTCGGCTAGGCGGCGAGAAGGCGGCGAGACAGCAACCGGAAATTACAGCGTCCCTGCGAAGCCTCGCTCGAATCAGAGAGAAAGAGAGAGAGAGAGAGAGATAGATCGGTGGAGCCCAAAATATCAAAGAGAAACTCACCGGCGTCGGCTAGGCGGCGAGGCGACGGGGAGGCGGCGGCGAGAGCAACCGGAAACAACCGGGCGAAGCCTCGGGTCAGAGAGAGCGAGAGCGACACAGGGGCAAAACTCGCAGGGGGAAATAATAGGGAAATTAGGCCCGGGGGGGTAAATTTAGGTTTTAGTTACTGTACAAACTTATTAAAGCGACCTAGATGTCGCCGTAATAAGCAAGATGGATAGGATTTTAAGTTGTTGAGGCAAGATTATTTGCGGCGTCATAAAATCGCCGCAAATAATAATTTGTAACGGCGACTTTTTTCTAATGATAACGGCTCCGTTGCTATACACAAGAGTATTGGGGGTAATATTATTTCCGGCGACAATAAATTGCCGCAAATAGTTATTTATTCCGGCGATTTTCATATGGACACAAAATATTTACCGTAACAGTAAAATCGACTATTAGCGGCTATATTTACGTCGCCGGAAATAAAAATAGCCGGAAATAACACATTTTCTTGTAGTG
>NW_023351795.1:0-244 GCF_001411555.2 Juglans regia
TATATCCAGGATTTTTGTGATAAATCTGGCACTTCGAGTAGCCAGTCACTCCAGTATTGCTCTCGGCAATTTTGTTTAAATAAATTCCTTGATTTCCATTCATGATAACTGGGCCTTTTAATAGGCTGTTTACAGATCAGAAAAATAAGGAAAACAGGTGCAAATATTGAGGACTACCACTACGCATGGACTGTGCGTGACCCAACTAATGCGCACGGACTGGTGCTTGACCCGTTCAAATAAG
>NW_023351796.1:0-407 GCF_001411555.2 Juglans regia
TTCCCCCCCCCCCCCCCCTTCTCTCTCTCAAGTCTCAGTGGGCCTGAGAATGGCAACTAAGGGAACAAGAACTAAAGGCCCAGTCCAGAACAAGTAAAGTTTCCAACCCGGCCCATGGATAGGCTCCTTTGAACGCAACCTGCATGAGAAAACATGCTACAGGGAATAGGACTCGTCGACCTGGAGACCTTTCGAATAGTGTCCAGCTCTTGAGTGCTTGTCCGTGTAGTGGGCGTAATGTATATGGGACCCTTGATCCTCTAACAGGAGGGACGTCAACGGACCACCAAGGATGCTAACGGGGTGAGGAAAATCGAAAAATCACGCTACATTAATGACACTACAACCCAAGTTACACGCCACATTAATGGCGATATCTCATAGTCACGTCGCATGAAATTACTCTA
>NW_023351797.1:0-217 GCF_001411555.2 Juglans regia
AATAACAATCATTTACTTACCTAGGTTTTCCCTTTATAAAGAGTTATGTGATCTATCTTTATTCCCTCATGGATAGTGGTTATCTTTTATTCAAATTCAAATTTAGATATGAGAATTCATCTCATAGCAAATTCGAATAATAACCTCCTTTATCTTTTACCATTGGCCGGATAGCTATTTCGTCAGTATTAGCTTATCCAGTCATTATTGGCTATGA
>NW_023351798.1:0-404 GCF_001411555.2 Juglans regia
TTGTGAGGGGAGGCCCGCCATAGGAAGGCCCAAGCCTAGGAGAGCCCAACCATGAACCAGAATGGGGAGCCAAGGACCCGGAACGAGAGGATCGGGAAGAATGTGCGGGCCCGGCCAAAATGGGCCTATCGACTCAAGGCCCGGGAAGATCACGAGTCTGTACATTAGCAAGTCCAATCACCGGGTCGAACGAGAACAATATCAGCATGCGCCCGGTCCCAGAGTCACGGATCACCGTCACGAGCCAACCCAGGTCGGTGCCAAGGATTCCTGCGAGCAGTGGAGCGTCCCACGAGCCAAAGAACGAGTGGTGGCAGGTCACGTAGGTGTAAGACGACAAGCCCGGTGTAAGACGGTTGCGCAGGTCTAAGAGGACAGGCACGACGCGATCTCTCGCTAGGCCA
>NW_023351799.1:0-7974 GCF_001411555.2 Juglans regia
CCATCCTTTTGCCAACTCGTGACATTTGGCGTGGTAAATTACTTGTCATGAGCAACTATTCTCCTTCTTATGTTGGACGTTGCATCTGACGGCGTGGTCCCGCATTCTCTTATGCAACGGAAATCACGAGACCTGTCACCCGTCTTTTCGCTTTCCCATGACACCTGTCATTTCCCCGTCTGGGCAACTCAACCTATTTAAACTCAAGCCCCGCTTCATTTTCTACTTTCTTGATTCACAGTCTTCTTTCGCACTCCTTGCTTCTTTGAGCCTGTTGTTTGTTTCCTTTCTCAACTTTTCCCAGACTTCTTCTTCTTTCTCACTTGTTTTCAAACCCTACTAATGGCACCGAATAATACCTCATGTTTTCTTCTCATGGTGCTCGCTTTGCCCGTCCAGAGGGATTCTCAAGAGTCCTCGGGGATTTGGATCTCCTCGAGACTCATGATGAGTCCTGGGACTTCAATGGGTATCATTAGGCCTCGACAATTACTCCTGCGGACCTGAGGTCATTCCAAATTCCTTTGGAATGCTTGGCACCATGAACTTTGAGGCCCCGACAAATCTCCAAGGGGTCGTGGATTCAGAAGGTTTTGCCATGAAGGTAGTTTTATACCCTTTGATGTACACTAATGGGCTGCGGCTTCCCATTTGTCGCCCAGTCAGAGAAATTTTGGATGTCCTCTATCTAGCTTTGGCACAGCTTCATCCTAATGCATGGAGGATCTTGTTATGTTGTTGCATCGTTTGGTGCATGGTTCTGTGGCCCCTTGGTGAAGGCTACCTGGACCTGACCGTTAGAGAGTTCTTGTTCACGCACAGTGTGTTGCGCCTGGATGGCAACCTGTGCAGTTTTTGTCCTCTGGCAAGGTGCAAGATTGCTAGCCTGGAATCCCATTAGTCCCGCGTCAAGGACTGGTTCAAACGGTTCTTCTTCATGATGGGCAAAGGTTAGGAGTTTCCTACCGAGGAGGAAGTTCACTGAGAGTTCCCCGTTCGCATCATTTGGGGCATCGTGCTGGATAACAAAGAGATATGCCTAGAGTTGACCAGACACGAGCAAGCCCGACTAGAGGCAGTCTACACATGGGTGAGGGCGCATCCAAATGACATCGACTCCAAGGCTCTGCTAACCAGAGCCAACATAGAGAGATTCTTGACAGGCATCTCGCTACGTCGGAAGAGGGCTACTGGAGAGTCAATCGTCTTCTCGGGGACGAAGGAGACCTCCCAGGCCCCTGTTGGAAGGAAGGGGGAAAAAACCTCTCGTTGAGGTTAAGGAGGAGTCGTCGAGCAACAATGATGGCCTCTCATGGGCCAATTTTCCCAAGCCCCCTCCTCTTCAAAGGTCGTAAAGCCTATCCACGAACATTCGCATCTCTTGGCAAGTGCCGGTGCTTTTCGGGCCGAGCAGGCACTTACTTCACCACCAGTGGTGTCCCAGGATCCCACCACGTTGAGCCATGTGAGGTAGGCTGGGATCCTCAGCCAAGGAGAGGAGGAACGAGAGATGGCTTTCTTCTTGGCCTTTCTCAGGTCTTCGTTTTGCCACTCACTTGGAGTTTGTCGCCTCCCCTAGCATGGGGAATTTTGAAGTTGTTGGGGATGTCGGGGAGCCAGTGTGCTCAGGCAACACTGAGGAAGTCATCTCCCCGCACCCGGATCCAGATATGGGGTCGTCACTAAGCCACACTCAAGTAGTGGATCTCGACAAGGATAGGGTCTCCACCCTGACGTTTCCTATCTGTGTGTCCCTCGAGACTGGTGTTGTTTCCACCGCAACCTTGGAATGATCAGTTGAGACGATTCCCCCTTGGTCGTCGCGGGGCTGTTGGAAGACCCCTAAGTTGAAGGGGTTATACTAACCATATACTCCAACCAAGAGTTTGGCGATGTTGAGGCATCGTAGGAGCCAGGGGCAACGACCGAGGATGGTACCCCCACAACTGCTACAGATAGCCATGGGGCTGGGGAGGTACTCTCCCACCACCGAGCAGGAAGGCAGGGGGAGGCTCCCCTGCCCCAAGTTTTCATAGCCTCACAGGTAGGGGGAGCATCTGAGTAGGGAGGTGTGCCCATCCACAAGGCTAAGGGGGCGACCAAGTTGGAGGTACCCGAGGAAGAGTTCACCATTGTCTACAAGGCAGAAGGTACGCTCGTGTTAGTATCAACAGGTGACCATGGTGCCACATGTACATCTGTGCAGGTTCCCAAGGTAGATGGCGTTGGGATGTCACTCACAGGGGGTAAAGGCACTTCCTCCCAAGTCCCTTCCTCACCCTGATGGTAGTTGGGGCTTAGAGGCCTGGATTTTGAGGTTGGGGGAAGTGAAGCCCCTCTTACCAACTCAGGCTTCAATCAGGCCCGAGCCGAGGCCATTAGTCAGGAGTCCAAAAAGCAAAAGGGCTTCTTCTTTTTCGTAAGGATTTTCTTTTATTGCCTTTCTATCATTTTCATTCTTTTTTTTTTTTACTTGTCCTTTGCTTTGTTGATATTCTTTTGCTTTGCCAGGGTGTCGATCAGCTGGCCACCATGATCTTGGAGGAGAGAGGGGATTTGGAGGAGGAAGTTTGAGCATTACAGTCTCTTGCTAGGCTATCCCATATAAAGGGTTGGCCAACAAGGAACTTGATAAGGTCAATGAGGCCTTTTCCCAAATGTACACCAACAAGAACAAGAAAAAGAAGAAGCTTGCTAAGTTGCGTCGAGAAGTCGCCATCCTTCTAGATGATCTAGCCAAGTCTTGTGAAAAGTCTAGGCAACGCCTCCTCAAGGCCAGGCTCTTGGAGGAGGAGCAGGATAACCATCATGGGGCGATCAACCTCTGAGGGGTGGAGCTGGAAGACACTCAGGTCTCTTGTCGCCGCCTTAAGGTTGAGAAGGATAGATTTACTAGGCAGCACGAGTCCAATGTAATGTCTTATAAGTGGCTAGAGAATAACTACATGGATCTCTCGGAAAGGTTGAAGCGCAAGTCCTTCCAGATCGAGGCTCGAGTCAAGGAGGTAGGGAACTTGGAGGCCAATTTAGCTGTGGTCGGTGTGGGTTGTAGGCACGAGACCAAAGGGCCTCATCTTTGGACTTCGAGCAAGCTTCTTCACGAGAGGAGCTATATGCTCGGGACATAGAGATTGAGACCTTATGGACCATGTTAACCAACGCACAGGGGGCCATTATTCTCCTCTTCGCTCGACTGCCCGAGGTGAAGAAGATCCATGAGTCGGCCTGAGCTTGTCAGGTTGAGGGATCACCTATTGGAGAACCCCCAAACCAACCTGAGGACCTTCGACCTACAATCCCTTCACCCAGACAGTGCAACCCTCTGCTACGCCAACACTATCGACAGGAAAAACATGCCTGAGGCCTTCCCAGAGCCAAAAGCTGCTCGGCTCCTCGTTTTGTACTTTGCTTTGTATTCATTCACCATTTTTTATGTAAAGAAAAAGAAATGTAAAGACATTCTTTCATTATATATGTAGAATCATTCTTAACCTGCTTTTTGCCTTGTCTCATTTTGCCATTATTTCCCTGTTTATTTTGCGAGTAGTCTATCTTGGTTTTGGGCGTGTGTACAAGAGAGGTTGGTCAATCTAAGGACTTAACCCATCTGCTAACTCGTCATGAGACAGGTTAGGTAGTCAAGTGACTTGTCTTGCCTGTTGACTCTCGGCGAGGAATAAGTGAGGTCAGGCACTCTGAGCACTTGTCTTACCTACTGACTCGTCACTAGGGAGGTTGGGCAATCAAGTGACCTGTCCCACCTGTTAACTCTCGATGAGGACTAAGTGAGGTCGAGCAGTCTGAAGACTTGTCTCACCTACTAACTCATCACAAGGGAGGTCGGGCAATCAAATGACTTGTTCCGCCTGTTGACTCTCGATGAGGAATAAATGAGGTCGAGCAGTCTGAAGACTTGTCCCGCCTGCTGACTCGTCACGAGGGAGCTAGGGTAGTCAATTGACTTGTCCAACCTATTAACCCTCGGCGAGGAATAAGTGAGGTCAGGGAATCTGAAGACTTGTCCCTGCCTGCTGACTCATCATGAGGAAGGTTGGGCAGTCAAGTGACTTGTCCCGCCTGTTGACTCTTGGAGAGGAATAAGTGAGGTCGGGCAATCTGAAGACTTGTCCGACCTGCTGGCTCATCACAAGGGAGGTTGGGCAGTCAAGTGACTTGCCCGCCTGTTGACTCTTGGAGAGGAATAAGTGAGGTCGGGCAGTCTGAAGACTTGTTTGACCTGCTGGCTCGTCACGAGGGAGGTTGGGCAGTCAGGTGACTTGCCCGCCTATTGACTCTCAATGAGGAATAAGTAAGGTTGGGCAATCTGAAGACTTGTGACGCCTATTGATTTGATTTTATGAAATACCTTGCAAGGCTATTTTGGATAGAAGACAGTTTTATTCATAATCTTTCAAAAGTTTGTACATACATTTTCCTAGCACATTTGACTAAAATATTTTTGCAAGTGCTCCACACACCAGAGGTGGGGCAACTCATTTCCTTGAGAGTCTCGAAGCCGATAAAAGCCAGGCCTATTGCTAGTTGTGACAACATATGGGCCTTCCCATTGCAGTCCCAGCTTTCCTTCCTCGGTGTTCGTTTTAGTTTGCCTTAGCACCAAGTCGCCCACTTTGAAGGACCTCGATTGGACTCTCTTGTTGAAGTAGTGCTCAACCTTCCTCTTGTTGATCGCTATCCTCATCTTGACTTCCTGTCTCTTTTCTTCTAGTAGGTCTAGTTCTTCCAATTTTTCCTTGTTGGAGCTTTGGTTGAAATGCTGGACCCAATAGGTTGGCACTCCTACTTCCATGGGTACAACTGTCTCGCTTCCATAATTGAGGATAAAGGGGGTCTCCCTAGTTGGCGTTTTGACTATGGTTCGATACTCCCACAGAATCCCATGTAGTTCCTCCACCCAATTTCTCTTCTTGTATGTTAGCTTCTTCTTTAGTATCTCAAGCAGCGTCTTGTTGATTGCTTCAACTTGTCTGTTAGCCTATGGGTGACCTAGGGAGAAGTATTTGTACTTGATCCCCAACTCTCTACACCAGTCTCAGTAATGGTTTGAGTCAAACTGCCGCCTGTTGTTTGAGATTATGTTGTGGGGGATCCCGAACCTACAAACTACAGTCTTCCACAAGAACTGAGTAATGTTGTTTGCCGTAATCGGTTCCAATGCTTCTGCCTCTACCCACTTGGTGAAGAAATCTACGGCAACTACTATGAACTGCACGCCCCTTACTTCTGACCAGGTTAATCCCCCATTGAGCGAACGAGCTAAGAGACATCATTGACATCAGCTCTTCTGGCGGGCAATGTGGTATTGGAGCATATAGCTGGCATTTTGGGCATTTTGGGACAAATTCTTCCCTTGAGGGCGCGTGGCTAGTAGTACCCCACCCATACCACCTTTTCGGCTAGTGCTCTCTCGCCATAATGGTTCCTTCACACCCCTCACATATCTCGGCCAGTATGTACTATGCTTATTTCAATGAGACACATCTTAGGAGGAGTGTAGAATAGCCTCGCTTGTACAGGTTCTCATCCACCATTGTGAATCGCGTGGCTCAATTCTCAACCTTTTGTGCTTCCCAATGTTCGTTGGGGGTTCATTCGCATCTAGGTATTTTATCACCTCAAATGCCCATCGGCCTCATTTCTAAAACTTTGGCTCCAACGGCGAGCATATCCAACGGCGGGCATATTCCAGTAGGGAGGAGTCTTCCTGCCCTAAGACTGCCCGTGCCAGTTTGTCGGCTCTTTGGTTTTCTTCTCTCAGTATCTACTGAATGCGAAAGTACTATAAATGGTTGCACTTTTCCCACATCGACTACGGGTATTTTTTTTAGTTTCTAACTCTTTGTCACGATCTCTCCGAGGACTTGGTTCACCACCACTTGGGAGTCTGCCCTTACCTCCACTTCAGTGGCCCCCTGTGTCTCAGCGACCATCAGCTTGGCCAACAGTGCTTCATATTCTGCTTCATTATTGGTCGTTTTAAACGCTAGCTTAATAGCGTAGTGGTGTTGTTCACTGATATCCATAACAATATGCACCTCTACTCCCCCACCTGCTCAACAATACAAGCCATCGACGAAGACCTATCAGGGTTTTTCTGTAGGTGCATCTCGGGTTTCTTTAAGGAAGCTGGTGAATTTTGAGACAAAGTTGGCTAGTACCTACCCTTTTGTTACTGTTCGAGGGAGGTAGTCAATGTCAAACTCGCTTAGCTCGATTGCGCAGTTCATTAAGCGGCCTGAGACACCTGGATGATGCAGGACTTTCTTCACAAGGGCCTCTGTCAGAACTCTGATCGGGTGGGCCATGAAGTATGGCCTCTGTTGACAGGCCGTCATCACGAGTGTGAAGGGCTTGTGTGGTGTAGTAGACCAGTCTCTAGGATCCCTTCAGGTTCCTTACCAATGTCGAGGAGAAAGCGTGCGAGTAGACGAACAAATACACATTCAGAGCATCTCCCAGTTTGGCTTGACTGAGGAGCAGCAAGCTGGCCAGATACTCTTTGAGTTTCTCAAATGTATGGTAGCACTAGTCATCTTAGGTTTGCACCTTCCGCAACACTTTGAAGAATGGCAGGCATTTGTCTGTTGACCGAGATACAAAGCGATAGAGGATCGCGACTCACTCGACCAGTCTTTGTACTTTGTTCACATTCCAGGGTGAGACATGTATGTGATGGCCTTCACCTTCTTGGGGTTGGCTTCTATCCCTCTTTCGAGCACCATGACACCCAGGAACTTCCCCGGCTCAACTTCGAAAGCACACTCAACTGGATTGAGCTTCATCCGGTACTGTCGCAGCATTACAAAGGCTTTGTGCAAGTTTTCCAAATGCTGCTCGGGCGCTTTGCTTTTGACGAGCAAGTCATCCATGTAGACCTCCATGTTTCGCCCTATCTAGTTCTTGAACATGCAGTTGATAATTTGTGGTAGGTGGCCCCCGTGTTCTTGAACTCAAATGGCATGGCCCGATAGCAGTACAACCCGCATTCTTTGATGAACAACGTTTTTTCCTCGTCGTCCGAGCTCATGCAAATCTGGTTGCACCCTGAGTAACCATCCATGAAGCTTAGCATTTTGTGCCCAGTCATCGAATTCACAATCAGGCCAATCTGCAGTAGGGGAAGCTGTAATCGGGGCATGCTTTGCTCAAGTCGGTGAAGTTGACACACGTCCTCCACTTCCCTCTTGACTTCTTTACTAACACTACATTGTATAGCCATTCTAGGTAGTGTCCCTCTCGGATAAACCCTGTGGCCAGCAGGCGGTTGACTTCATCGACTATAGCAATGCATTTCTTTGCATTGAAATTTTGGCATTTCTACCTCACCTTCTTCGCCCCAGGATCCACGCAGAGATGGTGCTAAATTATTGAGTTGTCTATACCGGGCATGTCCCCTTGGCTCCAAGCAAATAAATCCCGGTGTTCGGCCAGGAGCTGGCTCAGCTCCTACCGCACGTCAGGCTCCATCTTGGTCCCCATCCTAATCATGTATTCTGGACGGCTTGGGTCCAGGGCAACCAGTTCTAGCAGCTCATTCGACTACGCTTGTCTGAGAGTCTGCTCGTCTCCCACTTCTTCGACATCGGTGGTGAATTTTGGGTGGTGGTGGTTCCGCCCTGCAGGCCTGGTGTAACACCTCACTTAAGGATTTGACAATGGTAATATGTGATCTTAGTTAAGTGGAAGTTAAGATCCCTAAAGAAAGATAACTTTTGGATCATTTTTTGGCAAAACAACTTCCACCATTGGTTTAGTAAGTATTTTCTTTAGAATTCTAGAGTAATGTAGATTTTTGAAGAAATAAGTGCCAAGAGGCCAATAGTAGGATGACAATTGGCATGAAGGAAACTTGCTACCTTAATGGGCTTGGAATTTGGTCCATAGCAAGCCAAGGGAATTAGATGGATTTGAAGAAGGCCCAATGGTTGGTTATAATAAAGGTCCAAGCTTAAT
>NW_023351800.1:0-861 GCF_001411555.2 Juglans regia
TAGTTAACCATTTATAGCTTTTTTTTATCATAAAATAGACTCTCTTCACTTTATTTACAAGTTTCTATAAATCAATTTTGAGTTATCAATATCCAGTTACATGTATTTATAATTTTATATATAAAATTTATTTTGTCGATTTTTTTTTTAAATTTTAAGTTTTATAATTTTTAATATATCAATAATTAATACATAAAAAAAAATAAGATTTTCATAATTTTTTTTAAGTACAATCATTTTTCATACTTATATATGTCAAAGAAAAATTCTAAACATAAACTTTACACTCCAGTTGAAATATAATGATAAAATAATAAAATTATATATTTTTAAATAGTATGTAGAGTATAGAATTTTTATGTAACACGACTCTTATGTCAAAATTTATGATTTTAAATGTCACGATTGAGCCAAATTTATACATGTTTGACTTATTTAACAAAATAATATTAGAGAAAAGTCCAGAGGCCTAAATTTATATATTTAGAATTTGTATATATTATTATTTGTAACAAATGTCTAAGTTTTTATTTAGGAGAAACGATTATTAGTACAATATAAATTTTTGAAGCTCTATTTGGAAAAAATAGACAAATCTAAGACCTACATAAAAAAATATATTTTTTAATAATAGATCTTACTATTTTTTAAAGAGAAATGATACTTGCAGTCGTGAGCGTACAGTCGCCGTGCAGTCGCTTTGAAAAAAGTGAATAAATAAGAGACCCACCTGAAAAGAAATTAATTTTTTAATAGTGGAATCCACTCTTTTTCAAAGCGACTGCACGGCGTTTGCGCATTCCACGACTGTATATAGCATTGCTCTTTTTTAAATATAGTGCGCAATGCTTGAAACCTATA
>NW_023351801.1:0-1248 GCF_001411555.2 Juglans regia
AGGAAAGTGAATCAGAGAAAAGAAAACAAACGGATCAGCATATTTAGAAGAGTAGAGTGAACCTCGTAGTTCCATCAAATAGAGGAGGTGGGTCGGAAGTGGCTTCCAAGGACGGGGGAAGATTCTCTTGCACGCTCCTGCACAACCCAGAGAAATATAAAAATGAACAATCTCACAAATTTTGACAGGAAGTTAAGAACTCGCAAATTTAAGGGAACCCCATGTGGAGAAATCCGTTGAGACTTGAGAGTCGATGATGGAAAATCCATATCGGGAATTTTGGATTCCGAAACACTTACGCTGCAGCCATTGATGATGTTGGTGATGTTGTCCAGAGATCGATCTTTGTACTTTCCTTTTATGTCTTTGTTTGAGGGATTGTCTGGATATTATCTCCTTGATTTTATACCGATTTGCCTCGCCAATCTGAGGGGCAATGGCGACCTTTTTGTATCGCAATTCGAAGCAGTGAAGACGTGTGCAGTGACGAAATGTGGGGCTGGGAACGTGGGGGACCGAGTGAGGTGTCAGATGGGGGAAATAATAATAAATAAGCCATGCTTATCAAGTGGAACTCGATAATCTTTTAAAAGGAAAAATCTACACAATTTTTTATTATTCATATAATTTTTATATATTATATTTTTTTTATTTTTTTATTATTTTTTTATTAAATATTTAATATATAAATAATGAATAGAAAAATTAAATTAATTTTAAAAAAATAAACTTAAAAAAAATTTTAAAAAAATGTAATATATAAAAAATAAGAAATTATATTACTCTTTTTAAAAAGTATAATTCTAAAATTTATAAGTTTTTAAAAAATAGTAAAATTTATTATTAAAAAACTAATATATATTTATTTTTTTAAAATTGAAATGGGCAGGTTTCGTTTTGATATGAAATCCAAACGTGACAGGCCAACTGCGATAGAGCACGTGTTTCGGTCCGACTTCCGAGGCACATGTCAGGATTACCTGAAAACCAGCCACGTCGATTAGTTTCAGAATTTTCGTTTAGTTTTAAAAAGATTTTGCGATGTTTTTTTTATGAAAAATGATATATGGAAGCCACTGTTCGTAGAAGTCAATTTTGCACTCATTAAGTGTCAAAACATACACCACGTATTTGAGAGGGAAAACGAGAGAGAGCACAGATGAGAGAGAGAGCACGGATGAGAGATGAGAGAGAGAGAGAACGAGCAGAGATGAGAGAGAGAGAACGAAAGAGAGAGAGCGAGACGAC
>NW_023351802.1:0-1734 GCF_001411555.2 Juglans regia
TTTTTTTATTAGATTTTATGTATATAGCTAACAAAATGAGAAAGTAATTGAATAAAGACTATAAAATATTTTAAAATTTATTTTTATTAGATTTTTAAAAGTAAGTAGGTCCGTTTGAAAAGTTATTTAAATAAAATTTGTAAGAGATCTTTTCTTATAGGTTTTTATGAAGTTTTTTTTTTTTCCACATAATCCTACTTAAATGTTTAGATGTAAAGATTTCTTAAAAAATAGATTTTTTTTATTATAAAATTAAAGAGAGAGCAAGAGAAATAAAAGATTGCAATATAGAAAACTAGCTATTTCAAAGCTCAATATTATTCACCTTGAATTCCTTGTGTCTTACAAATAATTCCCAAGACACCATTTTAATTTTTATACGCATAAGAGATAAAGAATAAGAATAAGTGATATATGAATTAATGAAATACATTGATGAATAAGCTAAAATTCTATGAGGTGGAATTTAAATAGTCGTCTACCAAATTCATGTATGTATTTATAACACATTCCTTTAAATGTTCATACATAAAGAACATGTCTAGTTAAAAATATTGCCAAGAAAAAATCTGATAGAAAAAAAAGGTAAAGGAAAAATAGTATAATAATCTTTAAGAGTGCAATATGTGACACGACTCGTAAACTCAACCACAAACATAATACAAAATTAACCGGGTTGAGTTTAATATAAATGGATTCGGGTCAAAATAAGTTAACCCGTTAAGACATAATTAATAAATAGTTCAATAACGGGTCAACCCACTTAACGAGTTAACCCGTTTAAATTTTATTTCAAATTATTGTTGGATTGTAATATTGAAATTTCTCAATATGTTTATATTTTTAATATAGTGATCATAATTCTATACCTATGCTCATATTTATTATTGTTGGGTTTGTAATGTTGGTTTTCTTATATGTTAAAATCTGAAAAATATTGATATTTTTTGTTAATTAGTAGATTTTTTTTATAAGATATTGTCGCTACTAATAAATATAGATTTTAACTTTTATGTGAAATTATATTAATTAGGTCAAATGTGTTTTGCGGGTTAGTTCGACCCATTTATATGAAATGAGTCGAAATGAGTCGTGTCTTATCAACTCATTTCTAATTAATTATTAAATAAATCAAAACGGATGACACGACATAATCCGCTATTTAAATAGGTTGTGTTAGCTTTTGAATGTCTGACTCATTTAGCTTAACGAGTTGTGTTCCGCCCACTCCAACTCCGTTCAACTTTCACTCCGGTTCTGACTCCGACAGAGTCAGAGCGACTCCAAGATTACTGTCGTTCCAAACTCCGAACTCTGACTTTTTTTTAAAAAAAAATCTAGATGTATCGTTTATATCTGGATTTAAAAAAAATAAAAAAATAAAAATAAACGATGTCATTCCCCTTAATGTGGAACGGTGTTGTTTCTTCACACGGGAGTCCAAAACCCAGGGCCGGCCCCTTTCTCTTCTTTCTTCTTCTCCATATCCCCTTTTTCCTTCTGAATCTCTGCTCTGAGCCTTCATGAGTCCGTTCCCTCTCTGCACCTCCGTAGTCCGTTCCCCTTCACTTCTCAGGCTAGCCTCCGTTCAGCCGTTGCGATGCTGTAACTCGTAAGTTTAGTCCAATTCCGAGCCCTAAATCATGTAATTTTTCCAATTTTTCTTTTTTTCCATGTTGTTCATGGGTTGCCTGGAATTAGTTGTTTTGGGTCTAGTTGTTGGCTGTTGGCCTA
>NW_023351803.1:0-255 GCF_001411555.2 Juglans regia
TCATGAATCATCAGAGCAACGGGCAAAGCCCGCGTCGACCTTTTATCTAATAAATGCATCCCTTCCAGAAGTCGGGGTTTGTTGCACGTATTAGCTCTAGAATTTCTACGGTTATCCGAGTAGCAGATACCATCAAACAAACTATAACTGATTTAATGAGCCATTCGCAGTTTCACAGTCTGAATTAGTTCATACTTACACATGCATGGCTTAATCTTTGAGACAAGCATATGACTACTGGCAGGATCAACCAGG
>NW_023351804.1:0-1340 GCF_001411555.2 Juglans regia
GAGCGGTGCTACTCCCACCGTTAGGAGCTCCTGCTGGGGCTCCCGCTAGTATTTTTGGAATGTCTTTTTTTTTATAACACATTTAAATATATTTAAAAAAATAAAAAAAAAATCATAAGATTATTAAAAAATACTTATTTAATCATTAAGTAAAAAAATAATAAAAAATTCATAGCGGTAGAAACTAGCGATAAGAGTAGTATTTTCCTTAGAAAAACACTACTATGCCCACTATTCCTTTTGACACCTTCATTTGATCGCTAGTCAAAATTATTATTATTTTTTATTTAATAATTAAGAAAGTGATTTTAAATGTATTGATGTATTGATGTATTTTTTATTTTTTAAATATATTTAAATATGTTAAAAAAATATAAAAAAAATAAAATAAAAATAAAAATAAAAAAAGTTTTTTATACCGCCCAGCGGTCAAGTAGCCGCACCCCAAGAATTAGGCCTTGTTTGTTTTCCAAAAACATCTCATCTCATCTCATCTCATCTCATCTCACCTCATCATTACAACTTTCTCAAATCCCCACACAAAATAAAATAAACAATTCAATTTTTTCAAATCCCAAAACAATAATAATATTAAAAAATATATTTTAACAATATTTTATTCAACTTTTTAACTTTAATCTCAACTCATCTCCATGAATGTTAGCAATTTTGGCATTTCCCCCACATCATGAGTCATGACACCTTGACATGACACCACTCTCCCTTTGGTCGCTAGTGAAAGATAGAAACGGATGCCTTTTTTGTGTTATCTTATTCACCGTAACAGTAACGTATGCCTACATTAATCAAACACCTTTGTTTTCTTTCATCTGAATACGGGTCCCCAACAACCAAGATTCAAGAATTAGATTGGCCTTTCTTAGTTCTAAACAATTAGTAAGTACAGTTTGTTATTCTAATTTTTTTGCTTTTAATTTATTTTTTTAACTTCTTTGATTGTGATATAGATGCTACACCTAGTGAAGACGATCGTCTACAGATGGATGCGGTGGATGCCAATACTATTACTCCTACACCGGTGGTTACTTTCACCCATAGAGCTACATCTAGAGCCACATTTAGAGCAGCTACTTTCTGTGCGAGTAGTCGACTCCTAGTAAATATAAAAGATGAGGATATGTTCAATGAAAAGGAAAAGATGCTCATTGAGCACAATCAACCACAACGACTTTCTAAAAAAAGGTCATAGATATGAGAACATTTCACCAAAATTCCTAGTGATCGTATGAACCCGCAAGCAAGATACCACCACTGTGGGCAATTTTGTGGTTGTCATTCGAAGAAGCAAGGCACCAGTGTATTAATAGCACATCTTAATA
>NW_023351805.1:0-910 GCF_001411555.2 Juglans regia
TTTTTTTACACTTATAAATATTTTTAAAAAATAAAATAAATTTAAAATATCATTAAAAAACACTTCCTTAATCAGAAAGTAAAAAAAAAATCATTAAAAAACACTTCCTTAATCAGAAAGTAAAAAAATAATATTAAAAAACACTTCCTTAATCAGAAAGTAAAAAATAAATCATTAAAAAACACTTCCTTAATTAGAAAGTAAAAAAAAAAAAACACTTCCTTAATCAGAAAATAAAATACAAATTATTAAATATTAATTTTTATTCTACTTCGTAATTAAAAAAATATTTTTAAATAATATTATAATTTTTATTTTATTTTTTAAAATATTTAAAATTATTAAAAATATCTATATAAAAATAAATTTAAAAAAAATATATAAAAAAATGCTACATGCCCCAGCGGGAGCTCCCAACGAGGCATGTAGCATTTTCCTTATTCGAAAAGTGCCTCGGTATTGGTTGTGGCTTTTTTATCTTTATTTTTATGTTTAAATTTAAAAAATATATTTTTAAATTCATCTATATTATCTTATACACTTCTAAATTTTTATATAGCTATAAATAATATTTTTTTAAATTTAAAGAAGTACAATTCATTCTTTAAATATTATTTTATTATTTTTTTCTCTCTCCTATCTAATTAAAATTAATTTTAAAGAATTTATATTAAAATGATTTTGATACGTAAAATTTATATTAAATTAATAATACAAAGTGGATGTTAATTGTAAAATATATATATAAAAAATAATTTTAGGAAAAAAATAAAAAAATATATATACTTTATTATGATTTAATTCAAAAATGCAAAATTAATATAGAAGTTTTTTTTCATATGTAAAAATAATAATTTTACATACGAAGATGCATAAAACATACCAATGCTCTCATTGGTTGCTTACGGCC
>NW_023351806.1:0-347 GCF_001411555.2 Juglans regia
AAAAAAAAAAAAAAACGACGCAATTATGGATCACCCACAGACCTTACCAAGAAGAAGAAAATGCAAAGCAATTCAATGATCAGGAGAGATATTAGCCAACATAAATTAACTATGGATCATCTACAGTATGTCTTTTTCACTATTTCACCTGCTTTCCATCTTCAAAAAAAATATTTATTGTGCATTAGTGTTATTTAGGTCCCGTTTAAATAATAAATTGAAATAAAAATTAAATGATAAAAACTAAATAAATTATTATTTTTTAATATTATTATTATTTTATGATTTGAAAATATTAAATTATTTATTATATTTTATATAGAAATTTAAAAAAATTAAAATAATGA
>NW_023351807.1:0-452 GCF_001411555.2 Juglans regia
AGCAAGGGCTTCCAGAAGCCTCATTTGTAAAGAATTTCGTCGATTCGGGTGAACCGCATAGCTCTTCTTTTTATCTTCCTTGCTTCCTCCTTTTGGGTTGGGATTTCTCCCATATCTAGTTACCTCGCCACTTCTCGAGCCCACTCTAGCTCTTCGAGTCCCATCTCTGTGACTTCGGTCCCTACAGCGGGGACTTCTATCGCCATGCTTTCAACCTCCCATGGCAAGGCAGAGTCTTCCATTCCTAAGGCG
Organism: Juglans regia; assembly: GCF_001411555.2. Classification (NCBI taxonomy): domain Eukaryota; kingdom Viridiplantae; phylum Streptophyta; class Magnoliopsida; order Fagales; family Juglandaceae; genus Juglans; species Juglans regia. Next base: position 253 of record NW_023351807.1, read on the forward strand.
GTTCATATTAGTTGGTCTGCTATTTTGTTACTCTCCCTTGGTATTTGCTCAATGTTGTAATGACGAAATCGGTTCCGCTTCTCCCACGTCAACTGCAAGTACTTTTTCAATTTCTCGCCCTTTGCTATATACACCCCCAACACCTGCCTTTAACGACCACTTAGGAGTCTTCCTTTACCTCGATCTTGATGGCCCCTACT
>NW_023351808.1:0-218 GCF_001411555.2 Juglans regia
AGGAAACTATGCCGCCCACTCTAATTGTTTGGCGTATCATTCAGTGATTTTTTTTATATTTTTTTAATATATTTAAATATTTTTAAAAAATAAAAAAATATACTAATATATTTAAAATCACTTTTTTAATTTTAAATAAAATAAAAAAAAATTTGACCAACTATCAACTAAGAAGGTATACTTGAGTGGACAGAATAGTTTTTTCCAGAATATAACAC
>NW_023351809.1:0-276 GCF_001411555.2 Juglans regia
AAAATTATATTCATAAGTCTCATACACCACACACAATATTTTTTGTGATTTTTTTATTTTTTTCTTATTAAATATGTTGTATATAGATGATGTGTAGAAGAATTCAATTGTTTTAAAAATAATAAAACCAAAACAAATTTTAAAAATAAAAATAAAAATAAAATAAAATAATTGTGATGTGTGGTGTATGGACTTATGGATAGCAATGCTCATATTACAAATTTATTTCATTCACGACATCATTCCATTGTATTTAACTTGGCATGCCTTATCTAC
>NW_023351810.1:0-1886 GCF_001411555.2 Juglans regia
TGACGTGATTCCTACTTCCTTCCATTAATACCTCTGATGGAACCCAAGTAACGTATGATCCAGCCGTGTCACCATTACTTGTCTTCTCCTCTTGCTGGTAGATTTAAATTGCGTTTGAATAGTGAGGTAGTTTCAAATTTTTTATAAATAGTAATAAAAATGATTGAATATTAAATAGTAATAAATAATAATAATAAAATAAAATATACTGAAAATAGCTTGAACCAAAATAAGCCTAACCATAGAAGTCATGCTTTTTTTTAATTTTTAAGTAATTAATAATATTCCACATAGAATCTCTAAGATTTCCAAATTTTTTATTTAATGTTTGGACTGTAAAAGAATGGATTGGATTGGAAGCCCAGTGGTAATGACTTATGTGCAACAAGCGGCCGATCGGTGTTTTGTGAAGGTGGACTACTTTTGCTGTCCAGGCGTTCATGTACAACTTATCAAAGTTTGCAACAACCTGTACTGTTTGCGGAGTTAGATGATATGAAAATTTTGTAAATAATAATAAAGTAATTTATGAATAGTAATAATATAATTTGAATTGATTACTTTTTGAGTTTTGAGTTGTGAGTTTTGTTAGAATATAGTTTTATAATATTATTTTTGTTTGAGAATTTAAAAAAGTTGAATTGATTTTTATTTTTTGTTTGAAAGTTTTAAAAAAGTATAATGATTAATTTGAAAATACTGTAATTGATTAGTTTAAAAGTATTTGTATTTAAATTAGAGGGACGCTTTGGACCAACCTAGTTGCTGTTGGAGGAAAAATAGCCCACCAACGAGCTGGCTATATGTAAGCTTATGGAGGTTGTTTACCTTAGAGTGGGGTGCAGCTTATTAGTTCCCTTCCCCTTCCCCTCCCCGTTCCAGCCCTTCCCCTTCCACTACACTGAAGCATGCCGTTGCGATAAAATCAAAAACTTGCCGTCACTATAAAATCAAAAACCAATTCGTCGTTCTAGCACTATGTCAACAACTCAAAAATCACCAATGAAATATAGGTAATGTGTAGTGGCCGAAGGGTATTTGAGACGTTTTTACAAAGAGTTGATATTCATAGAGAGATGAGTTATGAAAAAAATTAGCTGATTAATTTCCATAGCCCCAATTACAATCACTTCGAAATTCAATCTAACTCCAACACAAGAACTCCAATAAAAGTCCAATAAAAGTTCTATTAAGACCAAAAATTTCGAAATATAAACATTTTACCAAAAACCTAGCAATGCGATGTAACGGGTGCCGTCGCATTTAGGTTGGGATGGAGTGGGTGCCCGTCGGGTGGTGGGTTCGAATTAGGGGTGCAAATGGTCCAATCCGGTCTCGCGATGAACCAAATATTTTTCGGTCCATCATTTTTCCAAACCGGACTGTTACGCCTAATTTTTTTATTTTTTTTAATAATTAATAAAAAAAATTATTTAAAATACTAAATTAAATTAAGTGATTTATTAATGTGAATTATGTAACAAACTCAATAAAACAATATTTTATATGGTCAATGATAATAAATTAGATGAAAATTATATTATTAATTTATATAATTACTATATAATTAACTAACTGATATTATATATTAGTTAATTCATAGAATATTAACAAGTGTTAATAACATATTTAGAATTTTATATTGTTAATTGTATAATTATTTATATATAAAATATTTTTTTTTTATTTTTTATTCGGTCCAGTCCGGTCCGGAAAAATCCTGGATCGTGAATCGGACCGAAACTTTTCGGTCCTCTAAAACCTGGATCGACTTAGTATTGGTCCAGTCCGATTAGGACCGAAACGGTCTGTCCGTTCAATCTGACCGGACCATTTATCACTCCTAGTTCGAATAGGAAGAAAGGGGAATTGAATGTGTTGTTCGG
>NW_023351811.1:0-457 GCF_001411555.2 Juglans regia
TTATTTAATAATTAAGAAAGTAATTATTAATATATTGATTTTTTTTATATTTTTTTAAAATGATTAAAAAAATATGAAAAAAAAATTGAAAAAAATTGAAAAGATGATTTTGGTCTGTCAGTAAGCTGTAGCGAGTTTCTCTGAGTGGCAAAGTAGCACCGCTCTTTGCATATAACGTGTATGTTCTTTCTTTTCTTACGTTGTTCTGAAATTATTAATATATATGATGCAAGTAGAAAATAATTGATCTTGTCTCTTATCTTTCCATATAGATCATTGAAAAAGGTTTTCTAGGGGTTCACTGCAGCTTGACTCAATGCTAGATGCATTGCAGCCCTTGGTGTTTCTGGGTGGAAGAGGAAGATCTTATTCGGGATGAAAAGTATTTATGAAATATTAAGGGGTTTTTATTATAAAGTAAATTCTATAAAAATTATTATTTTTTATATGGTTTGAC
>NW_023351812.1:0-212 GCF_001411555.2 Juglans regia
ACCATATGAAGGAAAATGATCTTTCAGCTGTGTATGTTTTACAAGGGATTTATTTATACTTCTGAGCAAGTTTTTAGAATTTTTTTTTCTGAAATGTTTCAAAGAGAAGGGGGACGCAGGAAGCATTTGCGGAGGGGGGGAAAGAAGAAAAGAAGAGAGAGGGGGAGTTTCGAATCGCGGGAGGGTTTCACATCAGGGGGTAGGGGACTTTG
>NW_023351813.1:0-2503 GCF_001411555.2 Juglans regia
TAATTAAAATAATATAGAATTAAAAACACATGTAAAATTTAGAAATCTCACACCCACGATCCATTGTGGTCGTAGTTCTCTAAGCAAACCTCGACCACGTTGTGGCTTATTGGTTTGCACAGAGAACTACAACTATAAGAGCATTGGCAATGGCCTAGCCATTGCCAACGCCAAGTCCAAAATTTATCTTTTTTGGTTATAAAATCTCTACATTGAACTAGTCAAAGCCATAATTTTTAGTTTTGAGCTACAGTTAATTTCTACTTCTAGCTATGTTTGGCGACACACTGTTGGATGACCAAAAGAATTTTTTATTACTTTTCCTCCCATTCCCTCCATTTCCCTCCCTCTTCCCTCGTATTCTTTCTTTTGTTCAGAAGACCACTCCTATCCCTCTTCTCTCTTGCTCTTCTCTCTTCCTCAATCTTCTTCAATCGATTATTTTTCCAGTCCAAAAATTTTTGCATCCCTTTCCTTTTCTGGTTCCTGTCGACTGTACGATTTCCCCTCTCTCTCTCTCCGCTTGGCTCAAGAACATTCAGAATACCCCACACGGTATGAATTTTGTGCGATTGATTTAGGAAATCTGACTCAACAAACCCTTAGAATCTTTTGTTTCTTTCATTTCACATTTGGTGTTCTTTTCTTCTCTTTTTCTTCTCCGTACTTCATGCCCAGACTTGGCTTTCATATATAAGTTTATGAAATTTTCTTATCATGGTTCTTATTTGATTTTTATACAGGTCATACAAGCAAGCCCAATAGGTATGTCCCAAGGTTCTCTTGTTCACCCTTTTATCTATTCTATTTTCACCTTTTTTTTTTTTAATGTTTGTTACTTGTATAGGAACTCTTGTGGTCTGTAAATTGGGTAGATTCTTGTTGTTTCATCATCATAATTGTTTTTTTTGTTTTTTATATGTTTTTTTGCACATCCTAATCTCCATACTAAAGTTTTTTATTTCTGTCTTTTGGTTTAATATTCATAAATATTATGAACATGAATCAAGCTTCAATGAAAGATAGTTAAGTTTAACTCATTGCTTTTCCAAGATGCATGAAAAAAAAAAAAAAGTTTTGGCTTGTTCTGCTTGTTACTTGAATCTACAAATTTTTTTATAAAGGTAGTAACTCATTATCTTTCTTAACCACAGAAAATTTATTGTTGAACAGACATGATTATCTGATTTAATAGAGGAATGAATTTATATCCTACCAATCATATGCTCTTCTAGCTTAGCTTTGCTGTGTGTTGGATGCTTGGATCAACTTGGTCAGATTATCATGCTTTTAGGGGTTTAAGACCTGCCATTTATTGCAAAGAAGAAATTCATTCATTGTTTCACTGCAGCATGGTTTTGAAAATCTGGAAGAAATCACAATAGAGGTGTTATGTTATGTCTGCTCTTGTCGGTCATTTTGAATCCTTGGTGCTGTTTTATATGGAATTTGTCTTTGGTTTTCCTTCTACTATCTTTATGGGTCTTATCCTAGTGTTACTTGAATCTAACTCAAACGTACATATGTGTCAACCTAAGTTTGAGTTATACTACTCTCTTTTAAATATATTAGCTAGACTATATATAGAATTTTATTCATTAATTGTCCTTTTAAAGATAAACCTGAATGAAACTAAAGCCCAAAGTCCTCAAGGAAAATTTTAAAGTAAATCCCGTAAGTTGTGATGGCTTAACAGATGCATTAATTTAGAAAAGCTAGCTTGTAATCTTATGAATAACTGCAGAAAATACTAGCATATTTTCATTAAAGCAATGCTCATTCCTAGATAACAATATTTCCCATATAATAAAGCTCTGGAAGCAAGTGGAGATGCATTATCTTTGTAAAGATCAGTCATCCACCATCTTATTACCTTTCCTTCCAATGAACTAATGGATTCCAGATCAGCAAATAGATTTTATTTCTGAGTCTATTTTTCTGCATATTTCTTTGCTCTTTTTCTTTGCTTTTATTCTACATATTTCTTTGCATACTAGATCAGCAAATGGATTTTATTTCTGACTCTGTTTTTCTGCATATTTGTGGACTATTTGCATGTCATTTTGAGGCAGACTAATATAGCATCATTTTGTGGATATTGTGCTATTTTTTTGTCATTTTTTTCAGATTGGAAATTGATTGAATCTTTCTACGATTTTGCATCAAATGTATATGTAATATCCAGAAATAATGTAAGATAGTTTTAGCATTAAAGTAATACAAGCTTCTTATGTAGCAATCTGGGTATGTGGACTGGGTTTGGGATGTGTTATGGAAACTTATTTTCTATTATAGTTTTTCTTCTTTTTTTTTTTTTGGTTAATACTAAGTAGTTTGTTTGTGAATCTCTCATAGCTATGAATGTATGTAGCAATCTGGGTGCAAAATATGAAAAAAAAAAAAATGAAGTGTATACACAATATGAATGTATGTAAAAATCTGGGTGCATAATTTTTTTATCAAATGTTGTTTTGTGGGACTTGAAAATTTCTAAACTTTTCTG
>NW_023351814.1:0-292 GCF_001411555.2 Juglans regia
TGGACTCTGAAGTTGTCCACGTGTTACCATGCAAGCCTTCGAGTTTACGTTGGTTGTCATGGACCATGTGGGCGTTCTCGTGCTCTTGGATGCGGAACATTGTGTTGGTGTGGGGGGTCTCCGGCCTCTTTATCCCAAACCGAGCGTCCTCGTTTGACACGAACGATTGTCGTGCTCGCGTCTTGATCCTATCCTCCTTCCGGAGTGGTAGGTTTACGTGCGGTGCCGGCATCGAGAATGAATGCTACCTGGTTGATCCTGCCAGTAGTCATATGCTTGTCTCAAAGATTAA
>NW_023351815.1:0-955 GCF_001411555.2 Juglans regia
CATGCTGCGTTGAAGGCAGACCAAAGAAGTGAGAAAATATTTGAACTAAAGAAGAAGAAGTTTGAACTAGAGAAGAAGAAATTTGAATGCAAGATGATGATGTTAGATCTACGTGGCATGAATGCCATGCAAGTTGAATATTTTCGTAATATTCAACTAGCAATTTTTGAGGATTCGAAGTTCCATTCCGGAGATAGATCTAACTCTCCTTCTACACCTTATTATGTAGATATCTAACTTCTAATATTTATAGAAATAATGTTTTTTGAGAATTTAGTAGCTGCCCAGCCACATGTGGGCTGGATAAATATGTGGCTGGGTAGCAACTAAATTTGTGGACTGTGGATATTATCTTTGTTGGTAATTTGTTATATATTTAGTAACTTTTCTGACTTTTTTGGTATATAATTTGTGGACTGTTGGTAATTTTTGACTTAAATGAGATTGTGTTGTTAGACTTCAATAGGACTGTGTTGGTATTTATTTGTGGGACTCTTTTGTATGGGCCTATTTTGTATTTGTACTTAGTTTGGGACTGTGTTGCTAGACTATTTATGAGACTGTGTTGCTAAATTTGGTTGAGACTCTTTTGTATTTGCACTAAATTAATTTTTTAGTTTGTGTATGGCTTGTATATGGTTATATTTTAGCATAGAAGGACACATACTCCACTGATGTAGTATTTTTTGTAGATGAAAAATAATAGGTGGAGGAAAAAAATTAGTTAGGAAATAATAATTTAAGTATCAAATTAAATTATTAATTAACATATATTTAGTGTAATTGTAAAATATAAAAAAAAAAATTTTAAAAAAATAATATTATATTATTATTTTGACTAATCTAATAACTAGTCCAATGTAGATTCTCCTAACCAAAAATAAATGCTATAGCTAAAACTTTAAATTTTAGCTAAAATTTGAACTTGGCAATGGCTAGGCCATTGCCAATGCTC
>NW_023351816.1:0-277 GCF_001411555.2 Juglans regia
TATTTCTAGCACCTCAAATAAATAAAACTCATATTTCTAGCACGATAGTGAGTGATAACACTGACTATGTTGACAGATTAAAACCTATGCGATTGGTCGATTCATAAAAACTTATGGAGTTTTTACAAGATTCCTAAAGTCAATAGAAATTCCACCAATGAATTTCTAGCGGGCTGTTACACTTTTGGTGGGAAGGCGTGAAGAGGGATGTGGTGGAGTATATGCATAAATGTTCTGTTTGTAGGGGAGTTAAGGTAGAGCATCAAAGACCCGTTGA
>NW_023351817.1:0-545 GCF_001411555.2 Juglans regia
AAAAAAAAATATAGAGAATGATCAAAAGATGAAAGGGAATGAATCGAATTCTAGAGAGAAAAAAAATGATGTGCGGAATTTCTAATCTGATACCATGACAAGAACTCGATTCAATATAGAGAGAGTTTGAGAACTGATGAAAAAGAAGGAATACTAAATTGTAGTGAAGAATTAATGAAAGGAAGTAATACACAAAGTCTGTTATTACATCATACTTATACTGAAAATGTAAACTAACAGAATTAACTAATTATATTGTATTGACCATTTTAGTCTTAGCCTTTTCTACTTTGGACTTTAATTCCATATTATCTATATGTAATGCAATAATCCAACAATGGGAACCTCCTTGACTATGAAAAAAATCATTCCCACCATCACAAGAAACCATTAGTTTTGAAAAAAATGAAGGAGAGGGCCAAGATGTTGCGACATATATAGTCTTAACAGGAATTAAAGAAGCAGAGTGAGGATGGTAATTCTACACCGTCTTGGGATGTCAGCTTAGATGACAACGAAGACCTAGAAGAAGATGCTAAATACCG
>NW_023351818.1:0-267 GCF_001411555.2 Juglans regia
GGCTTGGTTTGGTTACCAAACATCTCTCAACTTATCTCAACTCATTATTACAACTTTTTAAAATTTCAACACAAAATATAATAAACAATTCAACTTTTTCAAATCTCAAAATAATAATAATATTAAAAAATAATATTCTAACAATATTTTATAATCTCAACTCAACTCAACTCAACTCACTTCAACATCCAAACACAACCTAAAACGATATATACCACTGATTACATTCACGTTGGAACACACTTTGCATGTCATGTCTCAAAATTA
>NW_023351819.1:0-495 GCF_001411555.2 Juglans regia
TCAGGTGGGTTTTAAACTTGGGTAGTGATAGGCTTACAATCTATCTACTACCCATCTACTACTTGCAGTGTTTTTATTTTTTTATTATTTTATTTTAAGTATTTTTTTAACATCCTTAATCATTAAAAAAAAATTTAAAAAATATATAAATTTACTAATTATCACTTCCTTAACTATTAAGTAAAATAAAAAATTATAAAAAAAATTAAATATAAAAAAAATAGTAAATGAGTAGTAAGAGGGTAGTAATCCTATCATTTTCCTTTAAACTTTGACTTCGTCGGTTGTTAGAAGCATTCCTGAGAAGCATTCCTGAGGATGAAAAGTCGTGTTTTCGGCCAGTGTAGTGTTAAGTTATAAATATTTGATTAGAAAAAATATTTATATAAGCCTACTATTTACATCAGTCTCAACACATTTAGTATATTAAAGTAAAAAAAAATTAAAAATATGGTGTATGGAGAGTGTAGGCTGATGTATAGCATATCTCATTTA
>NW_023351820.1:0-593 GCF_001411555.2 Juglans regia
AAAATATATCCGAGCGATAACTTTGAGGGGGCAAACTCATGGGGCCAAGTATCATTTTCTATATAAATAAGTTGATTTTTCTTCCAACTTTCATTTACTTCATTCTAAGTTTCTTTTCTATTAAATCTTAGTTCATACTCTTATGGCTCTTCATTTTTTTAAAGGTCATTCTTTCTTTCGCAATATACTTCTTAATGATTCTGATGATGAGTTAGAAATTAATGATGTTATGGAGGAGGAGGAGGAGGAGAAGAAGGAGGAGAAATACTGGCACCACCTTGTCAATACATTTGGCATAATCGTTTGCAAGGCACCTCGTCAATACATTTGGCATAATCGTTTGCAAGGCCATGAAAACCTCGTCAATACATTTGGCATAATCGTTTGCAAGGCCATGAAAAAATACTGGCACCACCTCATCAATACATTTGGCATAATTGTTTGCAAGGCCATGAAAAAATACTGGCACTACCTCGTCAATACATTTGGCATAATCATTTGCAAGGCCATGAAAGGCTTTGAAGAAGAAGAAATACTGGCACCACCTCGTCAATACATTTGGCATAATCATTTGCAAGGCCATGAAAGGCTTT
>NW_023351821.1:0-1171 GCF_001411555.2 Juglans regia
TGACTGTACTACCTTGACTCGTTTGTTTTTAAAAAATTTCTTAATTTATATCATCTTATTTAATCATTATATTTTTCTCAAGTTCTCACATAAGATAAAATAAATAATTTATTTTTTAAAATTTTAAAATAAAAATTATATTAAAAAATTATATTCTAACAAAATTTTATTAAATTTTTTAATTTTAATCTCAATTTATCTCATCTTATATACAAAAACAAATGAGGGGTAGACATTTATAATATTTTGGAAAGTAATAAAATAATTTATAAATAACAGTAAAATAGTTTAAGTTAAAATATTTTATTAAGTTTTAAAAAATGAGAAAAAAAATTAAATAAAAAAATTATAAAGTAAAATAATTATTTAAAATTTATTTTTGAATATTATTTTTATATTAAAATTTAAAAAAATTATAATAATTAAATAAAAAAATTAAATATTTGAAATTGAAATGTACTTTGTATTTAGTGATGTCTAAGATTGTGTTTGGATGTTGAAGTGAATTGAGTTGAGTTGAGTTGAGATGATAAAATATTGTTAGAATATTGTTTTTTAATATTATTATTATTTTGAGATTTGAAAAAATTGAATTATTTATTATATTTTATATTGAGATTTGAAAAAATTGTAATGATGAGTTGAGATGAGTTGAGAGATATTTGATAACCAAACGTTGTGTTTGGATGTTGAAGTGAGTTGAGTTGAGTTGAGTTGAGATGATAAAATATTGTTAGAATATTATTTTTTAATATTATTATTATTTTGAAATTTGAAAAAGTTGAATTATTTATTATATTTTGTATTGAAATTTGAAAAAGTTGTAATGATGAGTTGAGATGAGTTTGGGATCCAAACGAAGCCTTAAGAATAGAATATATGAGAACACTTGTATTCCTAAACTAGCACTAAAGGTTTTTATGGCGGTAATATACGCAATAAGAGAAGTGATATATTCAATCTTAAGATGTGTAAATGTTGTACATTTATTTAAAAAAGTAAATAAATATATAATCTACGTACAAAAACTAGTTTTTTAATAATAGTTAGTGAAATCATTTCATTTCATTTATCTTATCATTACAATTTTTTCAAATTTTTCATATAAAAATGTAATAAATAATTTAATTATTTCAAATCTAAAAATAAAAATAATACTAAAAATTATATT
>NW_023351822.1:0-397 GCF_001411555.2 Juglans regia
CATTTGTATGCATTTCTGTCCATTAAGGGTGGATTCTTTTTTAATTTTTTGAATAATGGATTATATAATGGCCTAAGAGATTGATAAAAATCTTCAATATAATTAAAACTTCCCAAAAATCTTTGAAATTATTACTTAAATTTTATTTCATCAGGAAATTTATTAGCAAATTCTATTACTCTACTAATTGGTGTAATAGTTCTGTGATAGATATCATGTCCAAGAAACCTAATTTTATTTTGAAATAATTTTTTTTTAGTGATGAAACAACTAATCCGTTTTGTTAAATAACTTGAACAAAAGAATTTAAATATTTCCAGTGTTGTATAATAAATGAGAAAAATATTAATATGTCATTTCTATAAACTATTGAAAAGTGAGTGAAATGAGTAAATAT
>NW_023351823.1:0-207 GCF_001411555.2 Juglans regia
TAAATATACACTGCCATATAGGGGTGATTAACGGTCCGGTCGGACCGAACGGACCGACCGGACCAACCGTTTCGGTCCGGACCGGACCGGACCGAGACTTAGACCGGTCCGGTCCGGTCCATATTTTAGAGGACCGAAATCATTCGGTCCGGTCCACGGTCCACAGTTTTTTCGGACCGGACCGGACCGGACCGGACCGAATGAAAA
>NW_023351824.1:0-260 GCF_001411555.2 Juglans regia
TGCCTACCATGTCAAGCACACAAAGGTCCGACGAAGAACACCGTAGATCACACAAACTCTACAAAAGCAATCTTCCTTGTTGCCTCAAAAGATTGCAATACAACACTCACACCATGGCCCCCCAATGTTGCCACCCGACGTGCATGAACGGGGGCGAACACTTGTCTCGTGCTTTTGGACAATTGAAACCACCCAAATTGGTTTCCTAAATTCATTCCAATACATCTTGGATGTGTTCCAAGCATCACCTATCGATTTTT
>NW_023351825.1:0-407 GCF_001411555.2 Juglans regia
GTGATTTAATATAATTATATTAGTATAACTATAACTCTAGTCTATATTAGACTATTAGTATTAGTATTAGTATATATATTAGTATTAGTTATAGTTATTTAGTATAACTATATATATTAGTATAAGTATAACTATAGTCTATATTAGATTATATAATAGTATTAATATTAGACTATTAATATAGCTATATATTAGTATTAGTTATATATTAGTATTAGTTATAGTGATTTAGTATAACTATAACTATAGTCTATATTAGACTATTAGTATTATTTATATATTAGTATAGGTATATAATATATTGGACTATATAATAGTATTAATATTAGACTTTTAGTATATCTATGTATTAGTATTAGTTATAGTGATTTAATATAAGTATAACTGTAATCTATATCAGACTATTT
>NW_023351826.1:0-226 GCF_001411555.2 Juglans regia
TATAAAATATTAATTTTTATATTTTCTTTTTCCCAACTGGTCCGGTCCCGAAACCCATGAAACCGGGACCGACCGGTTTTACGGTTACAAGAATCGGTCCCAAACCGGACTGATTTTCCGGTTCAAATTTACACTCCTAAAAGCAACTATACTTCCAATAAGATTGTTTAAATGCATTTTCAACAAAAGAGAGTTATCCACGATTCCATTGTACATGGCGGTTCTA
>NW_023351827.1:0-247 GCF_001411555.2 Juglans regia
AAATTAAAAAAATTAAATGTGTGTATATATAATTATAGATGATACTAAATACAGTCTTAAATCGGTCATGTACAAGGCTAACACACTCTCTTTAAAAAAAATGAGATCCATCGTTACAAAATAATTTTTTTATATAAGTATCAAATTTATCTATTTTCGAGACTTGGATACACTAAAACCGTAATATCATTTATCATATATAATTATATATTATATTTACATGTGGTTGGCCAAAAATACAAATTTG